>NC_042291.1:7425521-7524428 GCF_901000725.2 Takifugu rubripes | reverse complement strand
GGGGGGGGGGGGGGTATTCAGCTGTCATATTACCGTCATCATTTCTGCAATTCATATTTCAAACCCTACCTGCAAAGTTAACATTTTCTGTCAGGCATCGCTTGAAATTTCTTCTTACTCAACACAACTGTGAACCTTCACAGCTCTGCACGCCCACATGCGCCGACAGTGATCCAGGAGGGTAGACGTACAGTAGGAACCTCGCCAGTGCGGCAAAGTGCTAAACCATGATTAATATAGTCATACTGGAGCGACAGGGTGGCAAAAACACAAAAAATAAATCATTCTGACTCATATAAAGGTCTGTTCTTTTATGATGTATGCTAATACTGCTTTTATATTTTGAAACACGAGTTTATCAAGTGGAGTACCAGACTGAAAACTACTTTTTTTCGCCGACTACATGCAGCTTTTCAAACTTTAGAGCCTTGTGCACTGTTAAAACAACTTCCACTAAAATAATGGGGGCTTACAGCAAAAGTCACCAATATAGAAGACACTCCATCTGGGTCTGTTTTACGGTGGATGACTGGACATTGACGCCTCCAGGATCCGGATATTACAACTGTAAATATTCATCTCTCTGCAGATGTGGTGGTTGATGCACCGACATGGACATAATTTGACCAAAAACTAAACATATTTCCAGCCATGGAACCAGAGGCGCTGAGCACAGCTTCCAGCTCTGGATGCACACGCACCAAAACAACTCTGGAGTCTGACAGAAGTCCTGGAGTCCCAATCAGAAATCTGCTGCTAAATGGATAAAATACATTCTTTTCAGATCTGCACTTGATTAACAACAAGGCCCAGAATATTCTAAACATCACATAGAAGCTGTGCTGTTACTTAAAATGGTATTTATTATTAGTATCTATTATTAGTAAGTATAATTAGTATCTCTGATGCATGTAATCTGAAAATCTGCTCTTTATTCTCCAGCTTCACTTTCTCATTCTGACCATCGCAGCAGTGAGCGCCAGGCACACCGGTGACGGCTTAAGCAGGGCACAACATTAAGCTGTTTATTGTTCATAAATTGAAGAGAATTGATATGTCCTTGGGCGAGAAAAGGGTGATTTTCTGCAACAGTTTCTATGACTCCCTTCGCTTAAGGCTTCCTGACTCCTCCTCTGGTTCCCTGCGCTGCTTTACCCTCATTTGACTAATTATATTCAACCGAACAGTGTTGACAAATTCATTCTGAAATCCATTAGTCCCGTGGCGTTGTTTAAACAATGCGCACGTTAATGTCCATTGCTTTAATACCCCTGATTCACATTCTAATAGCCGTCTGATAAATCAGGTTATCTGCGCCACCTTCTACGCGCCGTGAAGAGCGGAAATTAGAGAATTATTAACTATCCACGGTGTTCTGTCGTCTTCGGGTGTGGAGGAAGGAAGAGGAGATGAGGGGGGAAGAGAGAGTGCAAGAGAGAAAGGAAGGGGGAGAGAGAGAGATATTTGAAGGATGGATGAGGTTAAAAGAGACCAGGGGGAAAATAGGAAAGAGATAACATGGACCATTAAGAGCAGCAGGACTAAGTGACAGTAAATCTAGATGAGACTAAGACAAACAGTAAAGAAGAGAGAGTGAGTGTAGAATATAAAATACCATAGAGGAGGAAAACAAGGGAGCCCTGGGTTACTGTGTACCCCATTTAAAATGGGATTTCACTTTCTATTAAACCATATTTACCACCTAGGCGTACGCACAAGGACACAACTCTGTAGGAAAACGGCAAAACTGATGAGAAATCTCATTGGGATTCCAGACCAAAAATAAAAACAATTGACTTCTCGTGCTTCCGTGTCCAACTGTCACTGGGGTGACGACATCGCCTTTAACGAGAGGCGTCCTAACTGCTGTGGCTCCTTCTCTGTCTCCGCTTTTGGTATTTTACTCCACAAAAAGAAACTGATTTGAAATAATCGGCTTCTCAGAGAGAAAGCGGCGCGGAGGGCGGCCACTCGAGTCATCCGGGTGGTGGTGTGATGGAGGGAATGTTCAGTGGCAATTTTTTTAAATAACCAAAAGGGCCCTTTACTGCCTCCACTCTATGAATCAGCCCGTCTCTTCGCCACACTGACGTGAGCCGACATCCTGACATCAACAACTCTTCCTCTCGTTAGGACGGAGTCCGTCGGTGTCGGTGACGCTGCCGGATTGTGCGGATTAGGAACTCGGGTCTGATTAGCTGCTTGTTTACCCACCCGCTCCACCATGATCAAGACCACGGGGCTTCAAGGGCAACACCAGTGGAGCGTGAGCAAGACTGTGCGGCGCGTGTGACACGGTCCTGCCGAGATGCCGTCGTGGCGCGGGGCGCTTAATTAAGAGAACTGTGTGTGTGTTCTGTGGGTGGAGCAGCTGGCGGGAGGCGCCGGGGCCAGAGAACATCTGCAGGAGGCCGCAACTCAGCCAGCCCGCTAACAAACACCTAAACAAACCCGCAAACATGCACCTACGCACACACTCCCGCCCGTACAAGCACGCGTGGCTACACATCAGCGCCGCTTGGCAACTGACACCGAGGAGGGAAAAAAAAAAAGAGAGAATGTGCGGACCCGTTAAATGCTGCCATGGACACTGCCGCCATACCAGTGGGACTGTCACCATAGCAACGCAGTGCTGGTCATGTCACCCTGGTTAAGCGAGATGGTTGACAGCAAGAGACAGTGAGAGATAGGCAGGCGATAAAAAAGAGCAAAACACCAAAGGGCGGAGAGCAAGATGGGGCATTAAATACGTCCACATGCTCGCGCCATCCTTGAACAAAGGGGGGTGAAAAGAATGACAGAGCGGAGGGGAGAGGGGTGGGGAGGGGGGGTGGGGTGTGGGGGAACAGGAGAAGAAAAAGGCACATCTTTCACAATCCTGTGTGCGATCCGAAGAGTTCAGGAGCTTGAGAAGTTGAGAGCACCACAAAATTTTAATAAAACCTCCGATTTTTAGAAAATCCCCACCCAACACAGGTGAGATCGCATGGAGAAAAGAAAAAAGAAAACAGATTTCAGCATGTGGAAAAATGCGATCTAGACATGAGCAATAGCTGCGTATTTTTCGGAATGACAAAGCAGGATACCGACCAGACCCCTCTAGCCGGGGGCCGTCATTTGGTCCGGCGTAATTGGAGCAGAGTATCGTCAGTAATGGTTAATCATGTTTAAAAGACGGAACGCCGAGTACCTTTAAATCATCTGCTGTTTGTGTTCTGATAGGCAGTTCTACCACAACAGTCACGTTTATTGTCTGCTGAGGCTGATTTGCCTGGGAAGTAATTATGATTGGCTTTAAATTCCACGAAAAATCAGCAGGCTGGTAATGAGGCCAGCCTTTAGCTGATGGAATGTGATGTTACGCAGGTCAGCGGCAGCTATGTGATCCCGGGAGTCTAATTGGTCTCGAACCACAGAAGCACTCGCTGTAACCTCGCGACTGTAGCTGGTGGAATTCCGTCAGTCTCATCCACCCCATGTGGGTACATCCATGAGTGATTATGTTTATGTGTTTACGTGCACGTAGGTAAAAGCTGTGGCACGACAGGAGATTTCCACACAATAATGAATCAATACCTGCCCTTCGCAGATTGTTCTTTACTGTATCGACCTGCCAGAAGGAGCCTAGAGCATACATACTTGACCCTTGACCCCCAACGAAACAATAAATCCCTTTGAAAAAACCACACACGTCTCCGTTCGCTATTGGCCACGGGATCCGTCGAACCGGAACGACACACGGAGATAATTTAGTGTGCTCTGCAACCCATGTGGGTTTGTTTCCAACAAGGACACCGCAGAAGAGAGAAGTTTGAGGCTTGACTTTTGTAAGTTACAGCCGAGACTCATTTTCTGGTGACCTGGGGTAATGACGGTAGCACACCTGGCTGAATCGCCGCCGGGCAAAAAACATTAGCGAGGGTCAAGGACAGGCCATTCGGAAATACGAGGATATCAGAAAGTAGTGGTGGTAATGGAAACAAAGCGACTGCACTTGATTGAGGAGGCTACTGAGCAGTCTTCTGCAGGCTTTTAGATTACAGAGTTTACAAGCATATAAAGTGAAATGTTGAGGAGTACTTGCTAGCAGTTGCTACACAGCGTCCGCTCATTAGGATTTCCTTAAAAATCCCATTCAAAATTCCGCAAACTAAGCAACTGATGTCTGTGTAAATTCTCAGTCATCCAGGTCATTGTATCCAAGGTAGTTTCTCTGTCAACTGGACTGGGTTTCTTCTCTTGAAGACGTTTCGCCTTCTATCCAGAAGGCTTCTTCAGTTCTGAAATCGCTGGGGAGAGAGCTTGAGAATATATAGCCCCTGGACCATTTGCATGCTAATGATCTGGGTGGTCACCTGAGAGTCGTTAGCAGGGTCGTTGGGTCGGGTCGTTGACCTAGTTTCTGTTGAGATGTCTCCCTTTGTCTGCTGGGTCACATGGTGATGAGTCACTGGGTCTCTTGGAATGGTGGTGAATGTTTGTTTTGCTGTTGGAAGGAGTGGAGGACTGCATGTATGTGGGTGATAGGAAGTGCCTCAGGCCACCACCCCTGTTTAAGGATGGTTTCTCCAATTTAACATGGATAGCTTCCTTGACCCCCCTTTCGAACCAGCGGTCTTCTCTGGCCAGTATCCGTACTTGGCTGTCCTCGAAGGAGTGCCCACTCTCCTTTAAGTGTAAGTGGACTGCTGAATCCTGACCCGAAGAGGTGGCACGTCTGTGTTGTGCCATTCTTCTGTGTAGAGGTTGTTTGGTTTCCCCAATGTACAGTTCCTTGCATTTCTCCTGGCACTGTACAGCATAAACAACATTACTTTGTTTGGGTCTTGGTGTCCTTGTCCTTTGGGTGTACTAACCTCTGTCTGAGGGTGTTGCTGGGTTTGAAATGAACCGGTATGTCGTGTTTCTGGAGGATCCTCCTAAACTTCTCCGAGACTCCAGACAGGTAGGGGATGGAAACGCTGCGGCGTTTGTTTCTCTCCTCCTCTCCTTTGCTGAGGTCTTGCTTTCTTGAGGTTTTGGTGAAGGCCCAGTCTGGGTAGCCACATGTTTTTGAGAGCTGTCTTAATGTGGTTCTGTTCCTTCTTTCTGCTTGGGATGTGGTGGGTATTTCCCTGGCCCGGTGTTGGAGAGTTCTGATCACTCCCAACTTGTGTTCCAGTGGGTGGTGGAGAGTCAAACTGGAGGGTACTGGTCGGTATGTGTATGTTTCTGTAGACTTCGATGGTGAGATTTCTGTCCTCAGTGATCTTGACTGCGCAGTCCAGAAAGGCCAGACTGTTTCCTTTACCTCTTCCCGGGTGAATTTTACATGCGCGTCTGTTTTGTTGAGGTGGATCGGAGAACGCTTCCAATTCTTGTATTTGAATTTGACCCAGTGTCATCCACATACCTGAACCAGTGGCTTGGCGCAGTTCCTGTGAAGGATTATCAGGGCCTGGGATTCCACCTTCTCCATGTATAGATGGCAACTATAGGGGATACTGGTGAGCCCATGGCACAGCCATGTGTTCTTCTGCCTGTAGAAGCCTTCTCTGTACTGGAAATAGGTGGTGTTCAAACACAGGTCCAGCATGGTGCAGATTTGGGGCCGGTGTTAAGGTTGTTTCTTTCTGTAAGATTCTTGTCCAATAGAAGGTGCTTGTGGATGGTGTCTATGGCGCTGGCGGTGGGGATGCACGTGAAGAGTGACGTGACATCATAAGATACCATAGTCTCTTCTGGAAGTAGTGTGAGTCCAATGACTTTTTGAGCAAAGTCTTGGGAGTTTTTGATGTGGTGTGGGGTGTTGCCAACCATGGGCGACAAGATGGAGGCCAAGTATTTGGAAATGTTGTAGGTTACCGAATTGATGCTGCTTACTATGGGTCTGAGAGGGGTCCCTGGTTTGTGGATCTTGGGCAATCCATAAATGCGAGGGATGGTTTCTCCTGGATATAGACGGTAGTATTGTGGTCTGTCAATGGCTTTATCCTTTTCCAGTTTCTGTAGTAAGTCTACCACCTTCTTCTTGTATGAGCTGGTGGGGTCCCGTTTGAGTTTCTCATACGTGGCGGTATCTGTCAGAAGACTGAGTATTTTGGTGTCATAGTCAGTGGTATTGAGTACGACCGTGCACCTACCTTTGTCAGCTGGTAAGATGGTGATGTTCTTGTCCTTGGCTAAGGATGCAATGGCTCTTTTTTCCTCATTCGTGATATTGGAGGTGGGAGGTTTTGCACTAGCAAGAGCGGCTGTTACCTTGAGTCTAATCTGTTCTGCTTCTGCTTCCGGGAGTTTGTTGTTTCTAATGGCAGTCTCAGTGGCTGTGATGAGTTCGACAGTCGGTACCTCTTCAGGGGTGACTGCAAAATTCAAACCTTTGGACAGCACTTCCTCCTCGGCTTGTGTGAGCTCCCTGTCTGATAGGTTTTTTACCCATTTCTCCCGTTGTGAGTCAGACAGGGATGTGACATGGTTGGAGAAGGGGTTGGTTCCGCTGGGGTTGTGTTTTGCCAGTAGGGTGGTGAATTTTCGGATCTGACGTCCTTGGTCCTGGTGTGTTGGGTGTGCTGAGTCCTGGAAACGAGTTTGGCTATTTCTTCCATTACTTCAGAGGGGAGCAGTAGGTGTAGTTCCTCCCTTCTTTCATCTAACTTAGCTTCCAGGGTGTTTATGGTAAAGTGGATTTGTCTGATCCTTTCATTGAGTAAGCGTTTTTCCGTCATGTGAAGAATTACCTGGGCTCTGTGTCCTTTTACTGTTGATCTGATGCGTAGACAGGTGGGAGTCATCTTCTGCTGTCGACATCTGAGGTTGTAGCGGAGGTGGTTCTTAAAGTCCGCTAACTTCTTGGCTGTTTTCTCAAGCTCTCGCACCAACCGAAGGGTATCTCTCCCAAAATGTGATGCAAGATGTCTGTGTAAATTCTCAGTCATCCAGGTCATTGTATCCAAGGTAGTTTTCTCTGTCAACTGGACTGGGTTTCTTCTCTTGAAGACGTTTCGCCTTCTATCCAGAAGGCTTCTTCAGTTCTGAAATCGCTGGGGAGAGAGCTTGAGAATATATAGCCCCTGGACCATTTGCCATGCTAATGATCTGGGTGGTCACCTGAGAGTCGTTAGCAGGGTCGTTGGTCGGGTCGTTGACCTAGTTTCTGTTGAGATGTCTCCCCTTTGTCTGCTGGGTCACATGGTGATGAGTCACTGGGTCTCTTGGAATGGTGTGAATGTTGTTTTGCTGTTGGAAGGAGTGGAGGACTGCATTGTATGTGGGTGATAGGAAGTGCCTCAGGCCACCACCCCTGTTTAAGGATGGTTTCTCCAATTTAACATGGATTAGCTTCCTTGACCCCCCTTTCGAACCAGCGGTCTTCTCTGGCCAGTATCCGTACTTGGCTGTCCTCGAAGGAGTGCCCACTCTCCTTTAAGTGTAAGTGGACTGCTGAATCCTGACCCGAAGAGGTGGCACGTCTGTGTTGTGCCATTCTTCTGTGTAGAGGTTGTTTGGTTTCCCCAATGTACAGTTCCTTGCATTTCTCCTGGCACTGTACAGCATAAACAACATTACTTTGTTTGGGTCTTGGTGTCTTGTCCTTTGGGTGTACTAACCTCTGTCTGAGGGTGTTGCTGGGTTTTGAAATGAACCGGTATGTCGTGTTTCTGGAGGATCCTCCTAAACTTCTCCGAGACTCCAGACAGGTAGGGGATGGAAACGCTGCGGCGTTTGTTTCTCTCCTCCTCTCCTTTGTAAGCAACTGATCCATCCCGTGAAGGCTCAGCATGAGTGGGCAGTGTGCTGGTATCTATAATTAAAGTAGAGTGAATAGTCATGAAGGTAGATTTTAGGTTTGCTGGGGGAAATTGTGTGAGACAGAGGCTAGATAAATTTTAAAAAATCCCATCGCGCGAAACATCTTTCAGCTCTACTTCGGCGGGGTGATGTCTTTTTCCTCCGTTTCTCTGTACTTTTGAAATAAAGCCGGTGTTTCAAACGGCAAAACTGTGCTTGAGAACTCCGCTGAAGGACTGAATTTATGAAGATTCACTGGAGAAGTAAATGTTTTGTTGCCATAACTAAACCAGCACAGACTGAGGAAATAAACACATAATGATTAATTCAAAGGCCTTCACTTAGAAGATGGTAATAAGGACGTAATCTGAGTGTGTGTGTGTGTGTGGTGTGTGTGGGTGTGTGTGTGTGTGGGTGTGTGTGGGTGTGTGCGAACTCAGCATTAATGACGCCCGAGTTCAGCTTCAACCGTGGGATCAAATACACGTTCTGTTAAATAATGTAATGTACAGGCCCAGTGTGACGGTCCCGTATGGACAAGAGAGGGACGATGGGAGCTTAATGTATAGCTGGTACCGTAAGTGTGTCAGCACCCGTTATTAAACACTCTGGGGCTGGAGGGAGGCTCGCTGCCAAATATATCCTCCATTTTCATGTGTGTTTATGTGTGAGTAGGACGGCGGATCCGAGATGGTGTGCGTGCATTTGTGTGTGTGTGTGTGTATTTGCAACTATGTCTGCAATATGTGTCACTCATCAATAATGTACGGCTCTAGGTTCTCCCCTCTTCAAAGCTAGTGGCAGTCTACTGTTCCACATAATTAACTCTGTAAAACACACACCACACACACACACACGCACACACACACACACACACAGCCGTTAGTCTTATACAGTTGAAAGAACCATGGACAAACATATACCAGTATGATTGAGCCCAAACACAGGAGATGTTCTCTTTTTCTGAAGGTTTCAAAAGAAAAGGGAATTTTCCCACTTTTCCTTCGTGTTTACTGGCACCGCAGCAAATCTGACGTAGCGATGTTGACGCTAAGTCCAGCTTCTGTTTCGGGTTTGATGGGAAAGATTGCTGATCGATACTTTTATCCTCTGACGCGGCTCCAGAGCTGCAGTAACTGGGCTGGACCGTCTGGCGACGGCAGGCTCCCAGTGAGGTTTCACGACCCCATTGATAATATCTCTATAGCTTCCCTCACTTACACGACATAAAAGAAGAACAAAAAGAGCAGGCTAATGCTAGGTGGCGACAGAGGTTCAGAACTAAAAACCAAAACTCGGGATATTTCCAATGATGAAGCCTAAATGAAGACAGGATGGTAGCTAACCATGTTTCACCAAATATAAATAGCTAATAAAGGAATAATCAAGCAGGAAATGGAATGATGGGCATAATGATAATGATTTTGCGTGTCGACGTGCGTGTCTCATTGGATTTTGCATTTTGTGCTTTTATTGAAATGGATTAAAATAGTCAGAACAGCGGGGCGGCGGGGATCTATTTTCTGACAGTTGTGTGCTTTGAAACCGTGCTCTGGGAAGGAGCCGTTTAAAACACACAAACAGACACGCGGAGACGCATCTGCATACGCGCACACGGGCACGCACGAGCTAGCGAGCGGTGTTGATGCCAGCTTGGAGTGATGGTAATATCAGAGACCGGAGGAGCTGCTAATGAACACCGCGGATGGGAAGAAAGGCTCCAGCTCAATCCACTAATTGCCTTAAAAGCTTTTCATACAATTTACCCTGTCACCAGAGATGGCGGTTTGAGTGTGCGAGTGTGTGCACGTAGGAGGGTGGGTGGGAGAAGAAAAGAGATAATTCTGAGAAAACATATTGTAAGAGCAGGAGCAAGAAATGCACAATGGTTTCTACACCTACGCAGCCCCAATCAGACGCAATCTCGCACACGCACCGGGACGTCTTATTCAGCCCAAGCCAGTTGCATTTGCAACCCACAGTCAGTTGTTCCCAACACCCCTAAAGAGCCAAAACCATTGACCACACACACACACACACACATGCACGCACGCTCATACCAACAAACACACCGCACCGCCCGGCCCTCATTAAAGTAAAAAGCCTGCTGAGTGTTTTAAGCAGCATTTAGGCCACAACAGAGTCATAAATACAGGCAACCCTCCGATATGACTCCCCGACTTATTGTTGCTAACGCGCTAACGTTGCTGAAGGAGCGTGAGAGCACACGGCACAGCGCAGAAGCACGTAGAGTTTCTGTAATTACTGTTAAAATCCCACTATTTTCACTGCCACACGGGTTAAAAGCTGCTACAAATTGAACGTTTGTCTAGGTTTAAGGAGCCATTGTATAGAGGTGTTAAATTCTGGCACCTCCCGGCCAAGTTTTACACGGCAGATGCATCATTTGTACAAAATCAATACGTTTTGAAGGACTTAACGCGCTCAAGATGGAATTTTTCGCCGACTAACATTCAAGTGTCACGTCAATTCAAGCTGTTCCTCACAATAACTAATTTTTTTTAGGCTTCTCAATTAAACAAAAAAACAAAAAAAACCTCCAGAACGGACTGTTTTCACTTTCCTGAATGTTTTAAGGTTTAATGTTGGTAAAAACAAAATAACAAATTTCCCTGCCAAAAAAAAAAAAAGGAAAGAAATTGTTTTTGAGATTTGGCCCGAGTGCTGGGAAACCAAAACAACTGCCCACTATCCCCTCAGGCTGCGAAACTTGTGATAAACTTTTCTCCACTTTTCCGACAATTAATATTTACGTGAAAATTAAAGAAAAAAAAGAAGCAAATTTCAAAACAACGCTGCTGTTGTTTGCGAAGATTTCACCACCTACAGAAACGTGACCGGGCCGGCGAAACGTGCCGATTAGCGGAGAAAAGGTGGCGGCTACGACTCTAGAAAAAAAGTCCTTCGGGTTTTGACAGCGCTGCAACGTTCGAGGGCAGAAAGAAGCGCAGATGTTAAAGTGGAGGAAATCAAGCTATTCCGAATCCGAGCCGAGCCCACGCCAATATGCCACCACCAACCAGGAACTTTACATTTACTGCTACGAATATATGTTCACCTACGTGTTTAGCACGGATGAGCAGAGCACATGGCGCCCGTCCGCAGACACCCACGCGCTGTACCTACACGTGTGCTTAACAGACAGTAAATGTCTACATCTGTGCGCTATTAAGTCTCCAGTCAGCATCAGCTGAGAGAAAATTGCGTAACCAACGACACCCTCCCTTACTTGATGGTCGGTGGAGAGGAAAGGGTTAAGTGTGAGCTGAAAAGGAAGTAAGGAGGAATCATATCCGCCAGCTGATGTTCAACACGTCTGTACCTGCAACCCGTGGATATATGTGGGGGGTGTTGGCAACAAAGGTGTTTGGGGTATGGAGAGGTTGGCAAAGGTCAGAGGTGAGAGGGGTCCAAGGTCAAGTCATCAAAGTTAATAATGTGATGGATGGAAGGATGAGTGGGAAGGTCCAGGTACCCCTGAGGTCTGCTGATGGCGGCCTGCTGGTGATGAATAGAGCTGGAGGGAATTGGAGGAGGTTCCAGGAGCGTGGGCGGGCGGGAGCGTGTGTGAACCCGAGCGAGCTTCCGTGAAAGATGCGTTTGTGCCTTTTTTTTTCCCCCCGTGTTTTTTCCGTTCTTGTCTACGCGGAGGTGTGCGTGTCCAGCGTGTGGTGGCCTCCAGACCTCAGACTCATCCCCCAGAGTCTGATGTCTGTCAATACAGACAGCGCATGGAGGCGCTGCTGGCCCCGGGTCAACGCCGGAGCCAATACCTGAAGACAGCCAGCTCATACACGTGCCTGCACAAGCACCGCAAGCAGACACACACCGGCAGTAAGCCAATAACTGCAGAACATTATCGAGCTGGCCAGGTCCAAGTTCTGACACAAGCCACAATTAACCCGGGAATCCCCAGCGGACCACTGGATGTTCATTCGGAACAGCTAACGAGGCTAAATGTAAGAGCAGTGGCTTCGGTAATGAGACAGGATAACCGTGTGGTGTTCCAGCCGGAGCAGGTCAGCTCTCCCTGGCCCCGAGGAGAAGATCCTACTTAGAGATTCACGTTGGACCTGCTCAGCCTTGAATTATCTGTTTTATTTACTGAAATGGCCCCGATCGACCGTCGCTGGTCCATTAAATTAAGGAATATTTCTCTGTACTATAACGCACACGCGCCGGTTCTGCTACGCTCCTCAGACAGTTTGAAATGGTAAAATGGGAAGGTGGCGACAGAGTTTTCTACATGGCTTCCACAGAACGGGGTGAGTCAACCACATTAGCGCTCCTTCTCTATCACGCCACTGCTTTAATTCAGATCGCGTCGCTAAGACGCTAAGCCTCTCATTTTTAAGGCGCGATGCAACACAAATTAACGAATAAAAACCCAGAAATGCGTAAAGAGATTCGTAAAAAAAACAAACCCCCAAAAAAAACAAAGAAGTGAGAAGAATCGCAAAACCGTTCTCCTTCCTCTGCGTTGAATTGCACCATCCACCCAGCCATTATTTTCCACCAGGGACGTTATCAGACGCAAATGTGCGGTGAGCGGAAAGGAGAACGCGGAGAAAATAATTACCCTCTGCATCAACCAGCTGGTTTGTTCATAAACACGCAATTATGATTTCGTGGCGGTCCATTATATACAAGCCACTCCAGGGCAGAAAGCTCTGCCAAGGCTCCATCATGGAAAACATCTTAAATGCTCAGAAACAGCGAGCACCCCGGATACTCAATATTATTTCCTGATTTTCTCGGCCGTTCCTCAACAACTAATCTATTAGGCTTTAAGGAATATTCGTTCAAATCCACTAAGGCCGACTCGCCGGCCCCCGAGGTCCTCGGACTACGGCGTTAGGGGCACTTTTTGGTGATTTATTCTAGTGTTGTATTGGAAGTTCATTAAATATGGGTAAATTTGAAGTATCAGGTGGTCTCAGGCAAAAAAACAAACAATAACAAATCCACAAATTATGCGAAGCAAACAACAGATCAGAGTTCTGATCCAAGGGGGAATTAATGATATTTGTAATTGCACTTTTATCATACCGAGAAAAATAACCATACAGAAATCTATTTAAGAAAACCCATAATTCCTATAATGTGCGCATTACCAATTTTTTTAAAACACATTTTGCAGGCTCTCGACACCACTGTACCACAATAAATACACAACTGCGTCATATTTTTGGTCTCATTACAGCTAAACAGTAAACTATACAGAAATGAGGCAATTAAATATGTGACCAGTAATAAAGAAAACCATCTGTTAACTCTGCAGTAGGCACACAAGTAGCACATGCACTAAATCACTGTCATCTAACAGGCTGCACACACACCCACACACACACACACCCACACACACACACACACAGACTCACGCACACATGGATTCTATTGGATGGTCTCACCTGTCTGTGGTAGAAACTGCTTTTGATTTGAGGAGATCTCGTGTTATATTGGTTGATATAAGAGAGCTTCTGGCTAACATTTAAGCTAAAGACCTGAAAGGTTCCATTCATATCATTTTTCAGTACACGCATGCTCAATTACATCAAATAATGATTTTGTTTGTTCAAATCCGTCACGTTTTTCATTGCATTAGCTTAATTGTTCAATTAAGAACAAAAAGCAAAAAGAACAACATGATTACACAACATTTTTTATGCTACTATAGAACATTTTGTGAAAGGGAGAGTTAGCTTATAAAATGTGTGGCCTGAGGACCTTTTATCTGTGTTCTCTGCTGACTTATTTGACCAAATGGCGTTCTTACTCCAGCCGGGTAAGTTGAGACTCGGTGCTACCAAAATTCAGACCCAGCACATCTCAGATTCACCCCAGCCTCGTAGAATCTGCATGTTTGGTTATTATTCCCGAGCACAGCTGGTGCACTGTGGTGCAGAGCAGTTAAACTGTGAAAGCAGGAGCAGCACAGCTCTGCAAAAAAAAAAAAAAAAAAGTCAGATTCATCTAAATTTAGGTCAAGAGGTTCCACCTACTCACTTCCTCCCTCAATGACAGACTCTTGTGGACATCATTAGCTGCACTTTCTTGAAAGAAACGCAATCTTGAATGAGCCGTCCCGAGGTTGAGACTCATCCTCCATCCACTTGTGAGCTGACCAAAGGATCAGAGATCTCTGCAGAGGAAAACAGCCCGGTGTGTCAGCCTCGCCTTGGGTTATTCTCCGGCGTTTTCTCATGCACGGGGCCAATGGATGTGTTCACCATCAGCCCTTGACCAAAATCCCCTGACCCCGAAAAACTACAGGTTACAGGCGGAAACAGCTACGTTAAGCAGGAAGAGAGAGAGAGAGAGAGAGAGAGAGAGAGAGAGAGAGAGAGAGAGAGAGAGCAGGGAAGACTCTAGGAACGCGCTTAACAGTCGGCTGACAGACGCACGGCAGCAGCCGCCGACTGGGAGCCAGCACGTTGTGCGCATCTCTGTGGGAGCCACCTCGGTGCATTGTGGGAGTTGTGCCTCAGCGGGTGGGCGTGTCACTTCCTGGTCGGAAAGACCTCACTGTTAGAGCAGATTCTCCCGGGATGTTTGGCTTTGAAATACCGATGCATTGTGGGAGCTGGGGTGTGTTGTGGGGAGTGGTAGGCCCGGCGGGTGTTGGTGCTGCCGTGCTGTCCTGATGATTGCGCAAAAGGCAACGGTGCACGTGTGCGCGCACCGAAAGACACACACACACACACACACACACACACACACACACACACACACACACACACCTCAGATCTATGGATACACAGCAGGATCCTGCCTTTGCTGGAATATATAGGGGGTAGACTCTATAAAACAAATAAATAAATAAATGTGTGCGCACGCATAAACACACACCCTAATATGCTCAACGTGCACGGTGAGTACACACACGAGCAGAGGGAGCAAAAATCCCAGATGCTCCGGTTGCAAACACATGGGAATGAGATGAAAGACTTTCATATTCACAGCTAGCATGCGCGCGCGCACACACACACGCGCGCGCACACACACACACATGCACACAAAGAAGACTCTCTTCAACTTCATCCACCATCTTCCTGCTCTGCTCTCTCGACGTGTGCATGGTTAGCACGTTTCCCTGAGCTTAGCCACGGCGCGGCTACAACATCCTCTGTTGCGTCTTCAGAAAAGTAGGAAGTGTTGCTGCGGCAGCTCTCTGGCCACCCTCAACTCGTGCACACATCCGCTCCCCCGTTCCTCCCTCTGTGATCAATGCTCTCCTCCAACCTGGACTTACATCAAAGCCCACTTTCCTTTACCCTCCAACACCACCATCGCTCCCACCCTACTTCCCCCCCTCCTGCGCCGAAGGTTGGCTGATCCACAGGTAACCTTTTTCTCTTTCATTCCTCATCTCTGTCTTTCTTTCTCCCTCTGTTCCCCCTCCTCCCCCTTTCAGAAGAGGAGAGCATCAAAGACTGCTGGGCCTCACGCCAGGGGCTCCCTGCAAAGCAACCTCGCCTGTACCCCCTGCCAACATCAACCCCCCTAACGGAGCTGCACCTCTGCCGGAACGGCCTCCTCCCCGCACAGGCTGCACGCACCGCACAGACACATGGGTGTGTATGCATCCCACCAGGCTCCTGACTGGGGGCAGCCGCCCCGTGCTGGCTGCACATACTGTAAACAACAAGCTGTCAACAGGGCTCAAGTGTGCCAGGCGTCTGATGTGACCTATGGAACAACGTTGTGCCTGTGCTGGAGGCACGGCTGTCAAGGGGTTCCATCCAGGAAAGGGTGAGCGGACAAACCCCGACTCTGTAGGTGTTCCAGAGGTGGGCTGAGTAATCCTCTAAAGAGCATCCCAGCGTTTATAGATCAGAACAAATAAAGGTTGTTTAAAGCAGGATGTGAACAAATTTTGGGGGTTGCAGAAGATATTTTCTGGTTTTATTAAAAACTCTGGCGTTCAAATTTCTGTTTAAAGCTCATTTTGAGCATTACTTTTTAAAAGGTCTGTAAAATTTTGGAAAATCCATTTGAGTCAGCAATGATTTGAATAAAGGACTGCAAAAAAAAAGCCAAACGATTGTAAATTCTACGTATTTAAAGTAATTTTCAGACTGTTTCTGTAATCTCAGGACTAAAACTATTCAAGAAGACATTACCTGCCTTACTTTCAATTGTCACCTGTGCGTTTCTTTCCTGGTGAAGACGGAAATTATCACAAAACAAGCCTTCTCCCTTGATGCTGACAGGATTGAAAAGGAACCTATCAGTCTATATGCAGTAGGCGTAGATGTAGTCTACCACTGTGCCAGCGTGGAAGATAATTGAGCACGTGGTAAAAAGCACCCAAAGAAGAATCCACACTAAGACACAGATCATACGTTGTGACAATCCAGTACTCAGACACTTACTCCTCAAACCTAGATTTATGTCTGATATCCTTTTTGTCTCCACATCCTGTCTTTCGACACAGCTTGTACGACTGCACTCAATCGCCGTCTCCCTTCCCGACTATTGTCTATATGCTATTATTACTGTCATCTCCGCACTCTTCCTTGGTTCACCCCCTCCTCACACACACGCACACACACCCACGTCTCCTCTCGACTCACGCTCAGATTTGTGGCTCTTAATATTGTATCTGTCGAGTAGAAGGACAGGAGCACGGGAAATGACATGTTTCTGCCTGGGGTGAAAAGGAACACACGGATGCTCGCACACACACGCAGACGCGCACGCGCGTGCGTGTGTGTGCGGCCACAGAGGAATCGGAGACTGCGTCAACCTCACAATGTAATTACAGGGAAACAGAGCAGTCAGTTACACACCTGAGTGCAGCAGGGATCAGAGCCGGGGTGTTACTCTGACACTGATGGGGAAGCCAGGAGTTAGTCTGTTAAAACACACTGACAGACAGCTACATCTGCTGACATGGCCGCACTGACAGACCAAATATTTAGACTGAAGAGGAAGGCGAGAGGACGCCGCTCAGCTTGGAATCACGGAGGCGACACCACCTCGCCGTACATATATACGCGGAGGTGTTAAGCGGACACGGTTACGCACATGTAACACATCTGGAGTTCCTTTTTGGATTTTTCATGCTCTAATGGTGTTTGAGTGCTACAACGCCTGAGGAGTTCTGGTAATCAAGCCATAATGGATCACATTTCCCCAACAAAATGTCAGATTTTTCCCCCTTGAGTCAAAAAATAAAGTGATAGAGAGATAGAGGCCGATTCCCATCCAAATCCAATAAAACAGAAGAACTTAGAGGCAATGGAGTGTGTCTACAAACTCCTCTTGTGCTGTAACTGGAGTGTCCATAAGCGATACAATATTGACACCACCGGCACCATTTTGGTGCTGTTTTAGGCCCATTCGTGAGACTCGTGAGAAGCAGCTGATGTTGAGGGATCTTCTTTCCAGAAATTCCTCAAGAGGGCTCGGAAGCCCTGGACCACAGATGAGTGTCTCATCTGAAGCTCTGGGAACAAACAAAAGCATTTCCCTGTCATGATAACCCCCCCCCCCCCCCCCCCCCCCCCCCCCCCCCCCCCCCATCACTCACAGCTACACTGGCTGAAAAACTGCCAAGACGAATGAACGATGTCACATCAAAAGGCTGCGGTTTTTAGCCATTTACAACATCTCAGTGAACATGCATCCTCACCTAGGAAATAAAAAAGTTAATATGTAACAAACAGTAGGACAGCTTCCGTTTCATCAGTGGAATTATCAGGCATCAACAGCTGCATCTCTTCATGAGCCAACTGGCAGATCCAGTTTGTGTCACAGGCACCTCAAAGCCCAATAAGGCGCGTTGTTGAAATCCCCGTGTATTGGATCCCGAGTTAAATCAGCTCCAGGGTTCAAATGGATTGCAGAAGTATTAAAAGTTGTGCCATCATGTGAAATAAAATTTTCATGTTTGTGATGTAAGAGATTTGCAATGTTTTCGGATCCCGACTGATGTCTTTTCAACCCCTGACAGCATCACCGACTGCTCTCCGCAGCCGCTTCAAGGTGAACTGATGAAACCCTGAACAGAGAATCCCTCAGTGGACGGATGGAGGCTGCGGCTGCGGCGGCCACTTCCATCAGCCGACAGTTTATCCTGCACCGTCTCACACCGGCTCATCCGCTCACAGCACTGCTGAGGACGCTGTGTTGTCCATCCCTGGGAGTAGAACATGTAAATGAATCCCTTCAGTTTCTTAAAGGCCCATTTTACCTTCCACCTTCTCAAAACTTGGGAATAATCACAATCGCGGTGTCATTCCCAGTAAGTCTGTGGCCTCCCACAGGTCTTTATTGGAACTCAACAGCTGTTGGGGCTGTCTCCCATCCCAGCCGCTAGACACCCTCACAGGTAGTTTAACGTACGTTTAATAAGGTCCACTAGACTTCCTTGAGGTGTTGCTTTTAACTTGGTGGAAATCTATTGACAATATAATCAACCAGTGACTCAGACAGTCGCGTCTTTCTGCCAGAAACAGGTCAGAACTGCCGTCAGGCGAGCAGTGATGGAGTCAGACCTTTGTTGAACACTTAGTTCTAGCACATTTCCTTAAATACTCCTTAAATTCCCCATGTTCATTTGATCTCACAAAACCCCTGCACGGGGAAAAATACCCACGGCACGTTATTCCTCACCCAGTGATCACTTACACGCCGAACGCCGCTACAACGCACAGTCGTGAAGTTAATGACAGACTGCACGCCAATTGTGTTCAGCAGCACTTCCTCCCCTCAGACTAAATTACAGCGCATAAAGGAGTGTAGATTTTGAAGAGAGCACCATGTACTCCGTGTATCAGCAGTTTCTCTGCACAAGAAATAGGCATGCAGCTCATTAAGTCCACAGCACGCCATGTTCACGCTGAACCTTATCAACCTCGACATGACACACGTGAGCGTAGAGCAGCGAGGAAGCGCCGCGGAAATTCACTCCTTCTGTAATACACACCGTGTGTTTGCTGTAGGTTTGGTATTAAATGGAAAAGAAATGTGAATTATCCTCCCCTTTGTGTGGAACCCTTCCCTTGTGTGAGTGTGTGTGTGTGTGTGCAGTCTTGGGGGAAGACAGGGCCAGTTTGATAAATGGCTTAAATAATGAGGAGTCCCGGGAGCTCTCAAGTTAACTACAGCGTAGGATCGCTGTGTTGGAGATCTAGATGCACCAATGTGTGCAGAAGCATGCACGCACATGCACGAGGTACTAAATTCACCATCAATTCACCAGCTTACATATAAATAATGTAACTGACAAATGATGTCAGTTAACACTGATAATAAGTGTCTTTCATAATCCACGACAGTTATTTAAGATACAAAAACTAGTCCTAGACCTATAATTTAAGGAATTTAATCATCTAGGCGTTGATCTCACACCATCAGACATCTTCATTTTCTGGCTCGTTTTTCTGGATTTAGCAGATAAAAGATCCTCACAGTAACAAACGCTCGCAGAATATTTCGTAAAACAGGCCGAGGCTGCCTCTGCCCCTGCAGGGGCACCACCAGTGACAACCTGACCACAGCCGCAACCCCTGCAGGTAGGACCCCCACCTTCAGCTGGCAGACATTTGGCCAAACGCACGCCGTCCCTCTCCGGCGCGCTAATGACTTCCAGTGTTGGAGCGCACGTAGCACCTTTAAATAGCCGCACATGTGCGAGCGGAGACGGTCAGGTTCAATATTGCACCAGCGTATCAGAGGAGGAAGAGGAGAAACAGCAGCAGACATAATGACCCACGGAGAGCGGATGGGAGCATCAGCGTGGGTAGGGCCTCAGCACCCTGCGCAGGGTACAGACCCTGCATGAATATCAAAAAGCTCCCTCCCTTTGACCTTGAGATTAATATTTAAAAGCTGGCTTCAGTCTATACGCTCACAAGCAGGCATCTGCACACGCACATATGCGGCGTTCACAGTGTGCCCCGCGGCTAGCGGCGCACTGAAGTCTTCCTCATTAACTGGCTGCTCTTTTCTGATTCTTGTATCTATAAATACTGTATAAAGCAAAAGCCGAATGTGCCGCGTCTGTTATGGCACAAGGGCGTGACTGACGTACAGGTGGAGGACGACGTATGGGGGAACCGGTCACCTGCCCAACACAACTGTTTGCGCATCTTGGCTTCGAGAGTTCCCAAAATTATAAATAAAACAAAAACCGGTGACCCCTAAGAAGACTGCTGGCAATGATATCAATAGGAAAACTGGTAACAATGCAAAAACACTTGGTCTTTTAACCTATTCAAGGGTTTCACTGCACGCTTGAATCATGCAAAAACTAACTAACGGATGAAAGGTTAAAAAAATAAAATAACAAAAATGAAGGAGAAACTTTCTCCAATGGCGTTGAGTTCTTTATTTACTTATTTATTTTAAGCTTGCACTTCTGCAGTTTAATTGTTTCTCCTTTTTAGGACTCTCTTTAGGACATTTTATGACCCTGTGGTGCATTAAGCATATATAATCAGCTGCAAATACACCACAGCTTATCACCTTTGCCCTTACTAAAGACTCACCCCCCCCACAAAAGACAATTATCCTCCCTGAATAAGTACACTGGTTTGACTGGGGTGCAGTACCGCCGGTGGCCACCAGGATGAAAACAGCACATATCTAATTATGTGAAGACAGTTGTTAACTATGGGAACATAAAAGATGTCAGAAAAATGAACTAACAAGTTCCTTCAAGCTGTCTCCTGCTGCTGTGTTTGCTCAGAGACGCGGCAGCTCAGAGTGGATTCACTTTCGCACTAAAATACTGCGTTTGCTGCTCTTTTCAGGATCAAATGAAGCCGTTTGACTGGTGGAAAACGGAATTTAGCGTTTACTGTTAAAACGTGATCTCGCAGTTTTTTTGTTTGACGGTGCACCTAAATCACAAGATTTTACATAACTGACATAAATACAAACAGCAGCGATGAACAGGACAGCACAGGAAACTTGCTAAAATTCCAAACCTCCCTTTTCTTTGATTCACTGTCACTTTCTAAACCGACTTCCTCTGTCACACACATCATAATCTGCCATCCCCTGCCTCATGTAAACACACATACCCCCCCTCCCCTGGAGCGTTCTGTCTTTCTAGCGCACTTCTATCCACCGCAAGGGAAACAAACAAACAAACAAACAAACAAACGGGATAAGCGGACGTGACGTGAGGAGCTCAGCTTCGGTTTCATCTCCTCTCTCTCTCATCTGTTCCCGGCTACCTGGAGAGGCGTTCAGGACCCCGCTGCAGCGCGCTCCTTTATGGGGAGGCGACCTTTCTGCCGGTACAGGTTTGTTTATCCCGCAGTCTGATCAAAGCCACGGAGCCTGGACAGCAGTGGGCAAACTGGTTCCTGGTGGGTTGAAAGTCGTCTTGCGCGAATGACTCAAATTTCTCTAAAATAAACACCCCCAAAACAAACATGAACAGAGAGAAACCACCCTCAGTCCCTTTACCTGCTAACCACCCATGCTTTGAACGTGTCTCTAAAGGTGTTTGTGCCTTTCTCGCCACGTGGGCGATGTGATGGAATCATTCAGCCGTAGACGTTCCCCGATATAAAGGTAAAGATTATAAAACACAAAGATTAATTTCCTGTTCAAAGGTCTTTTTAAAATATATAATTCCATTGTAATATGTCGGATTTTGGCTCAGATTTACAGCTCCGTGTCCGTTTAATGCAATTAAATGTTCTAAACAGTATATCTTTAGCAGAACTCTGGAGAACCTTCATGATAGCTGCATGAAGAAACCATTAGCAACTTGTCTAAAGTTTCCAAATAGAGCACGCAGGTTCCTCTTCCCCGGCAACCGGAATCTGATATACGGTAGCTTTGGAAAGCATTTGAACGGGATCTCGTGTGTATCATGGGCGTCTGGTAGGAGACGCTACTGACAGGTCACATGACCTGCGCGATAGGCCCTCTCTGTGTTTTCATAACTTTATCTCCTCACACCCATTTGGTGTTATCGTCCCTTCTGGGGTTGCTCTCATTCTCTCACACACCTTGCGCGTGCTATCTGTGCTCCTCCCCCTCATCCGCCTCCTCCTCGGCTTCTACGTCTCTCTTAGACGTGTAATATCGGTCCGTATCTCCTGGTCGCTTCCTGTACCTTTCTGCCGCTTCTGCTTTAACGACATCCCCGCGCCGTCTCTCCATTTTGATATTCCCCGCACTCCCACATCTCTCGGTGGCATCTATGAACACATCCCTCGTCTCCATTCCCCGTATTTATCTCTCCCTTATCTGGATCTCCCTCTCCTCCTTTCCATGCGTGCCTATCTGGGTGTATCGGCTCCCTCTCCCCGTCTCACTGGGCTCAGCTCGCACGAGGGAAGGGTGAACCACAAACTCTAAATTGTTTATTTCCGACCGCTCAGCTCCTTCCCGAAAAAGCGCTAGCAAGAGGAAGAATGAAAAAAAGAAGAACAAACAACAAACAACAACAAAAACAAGTCATAGTCATCAGGGTAATTGTGTGGGGTGCTTTGGGTACGCGGGCGGCTGGGTGCCGATGAGGGATGGCGCTGCTCGCCGGCCTCCCTAACGTCCATGAATCACAGGCGGAGTCGCGCGGCGGCCCTCAGCCGCCATAAAACAAAAGATGGAGATGAAAAATGTAGCAATTAAGTGATTTGATTTCTGCTCTACTCTCCTGTCATCCTTTAAAACAGTCCCCCTTTTGCCCACACACACACAAATATAAAAATACACCCTTGGAAAGCCAACGCATGCAGGAGACACTGGCATGCACGGATCCTGTTGTGCACACGTATCTAAACATGATTATACAAATCTGATGTCAAAACCTGCATAACGCCTATCATTTATTTCAGTTTCACTCATTTACATTTATTTATCCATGTTTCTAGGAGCACGGAACACACTCCAACACACAAAAAAGCAGTGATGTAAAAAGGTTCCCACATTTTATTTACTTGTACGACACGGACTATCACCTGACGACACAGATCTAAAATCACCTGTGTAGTAAAGTGCTAAAGCCGCGCGGATCGATTACTGCTGCCTTTCACTGTAAAACCTTATCTAATGTGTGTCTGAATGGACCTGAAGGTAAAGATACCGCAACTCTCTTAACGCCATGAGCTACAGTTTCAGGACCATAACTTAAATAAATTCCCATTTAATTAAAACAAGGTAAGCTCACTTGCTAATTAGCATGCAGGCTAGTTTCCACAACACAAAACTGTGTGCAAACACAGTAGCATTAGCTTCGAGCACTGCAGTGATTGGTTGTACTAATATGCAAAATGTATACTCAATTTCTTCTCTAATTAATATCAATCAGGCTACAAAAAATCTAAAATACAGTATCTACATTGTAATATTGGTGAAATTCCAGGTGTCACGTTAGTTGTCACGATGACACCAGTGTTTGTTTTCCATTTGAAAATAAGCAAAAGACATTAACCTTTGGGAAACCCCATTTGACCAGGAGAGGATGTGCATTAATCCCTCTCCTCCAACTGATTTTATGTAAATGGGATTTGCTTTTGTTAGCCGCGGCCACTTGAGTGTTTATAGGACACCTGCAAAGTCTGCAACTAGTTCTGATGAAAGGAAAATATCTGTGGAGTAATGCTATCTGTTCATTTGTCCTCTCTGGAGCAAACATATTAGAACCATTTGCCTCCTACACACCGCGGCATGGAGACTATATTTAAACACGGTGCTTATGAGAAATGTGGATGTTTTAACATTGTTTAGCATGGGAGGGGGTGGCTTGCTTAATGGGACTTGGCTAAGCATGTGTAATTAAGAGCAGGGGTAAGTGGTGAGTTGCAGAGAGCATAGTGTGTGTGTCCATGTGTTTTTGTGTGTCCGTGCATGCGTGTGTGTGTGTGTGTGTGGAATATGGTAGCAGCATCAGGCTATGATGGAGTGCTTTGTGGAGCCAAACACCCATTCAGCAAGCTGTGCGCTCATTAATCCTGCCAAACTCCACTTGTTACATGCACACACAGGAAATCATGAGGCTAGGTAAACAGGGAACTGCTGTGATCCATCACTGCACACTAGCGAGCACAGGGACACACTGAAATGCACACACACACCTACAGATGCGGCGCGCATGAGAAATGATAAGCTTGCACCCTTGCAAAGACGCGGTAAAACACACGCGCCTCTGTATGGACCTGAAAAATGTGCAGGGATAAAGAGATGCGAACCGCACGCTAATTTGTGTTGGCTATCTTATAGCGCGGAGCGCCGCTTCTCAGCCGGGCTCGTTGCCTTCACAGTCACGACGCCGACGGTTTTCAGTATCAATCCAGAAATAGTTCCCAGCTGTACATTACACAGAAATCACATCCAGGGCGGGTGAAGGTCTGCACTCGCGATTAGTAGAAAGAAATACTGCCACAAAGCCTGGAAAGAAATCAATAGAGCTTGACCCCAGTTTGACCTCTGGTTGAATGGAGAAGTTATGGTCCCACACTAGCCTTGGCACCCAGCTTATTTGATGTGTGTTTTCTCCAGCAACACACACATCTCTGCTCTCCTGTTGTTCTCCACAGTTTATTTTCAGACTTGCTTCGACCGCTTTGTTTTTGCCTCCTGTAAGCTGCGAATGCACACACACACACAGACACACACACACTGACACACATGCGGCGTCCACAGGCTCATTACATGACAAATGCAGATCGGGCGGTTACACAGCCCAGTGGTTAGAGCAGATCTATTCTATCTATACGGTTGCTTGGCTGGCTGCAGCATTTACTGAAGCCATCAGTGAAACGACATTCCATACGTCTTTGATGGCGGAGGGGAACAATAGTATTTACACCAATTTAGCCCAAGGAGGAGGGTGGAAATTCCAGTTAATAGGTGACTTTTTTTCTCTCCCTTTTTCTTTCGTACCAATTTTCAAAATACCCACCCGTCAGGAGTACAAATGTGAGGCGCTGCCAGGCTGTTGCGATGCTAATACACTCCATTACAATCTGCAGGAAAAAGAGAGGAAAAAAGGGGGGCTATTGGTGGTATTAGCAAAAAGCTATATGCAAACAGATGTGACAGCACACATCCAAAGCTAATGCAAACACGGTGAACAATGGTTTCATCTGCTAGTCCAGTATTAATAGAAATAGCAGGATCAGCTATACCATGAAATAATATATCTTTAAGTCACTGATTGATGCCTGAATTAGTCTAGATTTGAAGGCTCCTGCAGCAGGTTGTGACTTATAATCAATACATTCGCCTTCGCCCGTGTTGCTGATCATTTTAGCCTTTTTTCTGCTATTTGTACAGGTGGCACCCGACAGAGAGCGCTCATATTTAACCAGAGGGGTGTGTCTACGTGAAGACAGCCTGGGAAACACATGGCCTGATGGGGTCAAAGGTCACAGGGCACCCAGGGGCCAATTGGAGGGGTTTTGTGGCGGAGCAGGTTCAGGTTGAATGTAAAATAAAAAGGTCAGGTCAGGTCAGATGGAGGGTTGCTGGTGAGTTAGGGTGAGTTAAAGGTGACGAGAAACTTACGGCCTGTTTTGGGGGGGTTTTGCGCTCTCTCTGCCACGTATGACCGAGCCAGAAAACGGGATTTAGATATCAAAATGGTTGTAAATTAGAATTGAACATTTTCCTATTATCACAAAAAAAGGAAGCTTTCAGGACTATTACCTCCTTTTCATTTTCCTCACACTTTGATGTGTTTCATCTTACATTCTGCTTGTAGATAAAGGACTAAGGTATGTGACAAAATGACGACCCAGATGGAAATGGAGCCGGGCAGGCTTCACTTTGAACCCAACGTCATCATCAGTATACTTGAGATGAGCCCTGATTTTGGAATTTTCACATGTTGGAGATGATTGAAACCATCGTTTTGTCTTTGCCAACATCTGACCATAGAGTGTTTGTTGAAAAAAAAGATGAGAAATGGATTGAAAACGCACCATCCTGCCCCCCAGTGGTGGGCTGCGGTAAATGTTCCGACATTTAAGGCCGACTCGAGGCCAAAACCAAAGTGGAAGTTCTTGAAATCACATGTGTTCTCTTTCAGCGCGGCTGATTGGGTCTGACAAGCTCGGAGTGAGACCCAACGATGTTTTCCGAGGTTGCCAGGGCTGCTCGTCGGGGCTGGCGGAGGCCCAAACACAGCCCAAAATATCAGTAACTGACAGCCCGGGATAAACACATCTTTCAAATTTAGTCCATGTAAGAGCTTTAACTGTTAAAGATGAGAACAATTCACCTGTGAGCTTGTATTGCACCTGTTTTATTGATCATCTGTAAAACTCTAAATATAAAACTCGTCTGTATGAGTCACATTTTTAAAACTGATTGTATATTCACTATAATCCCTATTCTAGGTGCAGACTGACCTAAAGAACATTTTCTTGGAAAGAACGAAGCAGATTTGAATGGAGACCCTTCAATGGTCTCTCAGCTCTGTGTTGGGACCGCAGGAGAGCATCACTCCAGGGAGCGTCCAGAGCAGCAGAACCTTTAGGAACGGATGGGGAACCGGAGGGATTGTGGAAAGAAGGAGCACCGTCATCTCCGAGGAGGATCCGTTGTTCCCCGCTGAGCAGATTTACGACGAGTAAAGCGTCCTGATTTAAAAGTGTTCTGTGTTTTTGAAATTAAAACATATGCTGCAGAAAAACAACTTCATTTCTTTACCGTTGCTTTGATGCTTTAATAAGAGGCCGGAAAGGAAACCGGCTCCTTTTAAATCCAGTTCTCGCGAAAGAAAAATCCCCTATTGCTCAATGGCTGTCCGACTGAACCGCCCCCCCGCCTCACTGTTAAACAGGTCGGACGCCACACGCAGATCCCCGATGAACCGCTCTAAATTAGGACCTGTAAATCACGCCAGGCCCTCGGCCGCCTTCTCCTGCCGTCATATTCCCCAGATGTGTGAAGGCGTGCCGCCACGCCACCCAAACACACCTATGGACAAATATACAGCAACACATACCAAGGGCACATAAACACACACACAGCTCATCCAGTGTTGGCGCCCAGACTGTAAAAGTCATCAGGGACCTGTAAAGCATTACCCTCCATGTGACTCCAGCCACTCCAGAAATAGCCTCTGTAATGTATTCTTACCGCCACCGTCTCTTTTGCACAATAGTGCCCTTAATAACACACTCCATTTCTGTTGGCATAAATAAGGGCTCCATTTCCATCTTATTTCATGCAAATGAGCGCGCCGGCGCCCAAACAGGTAGTGGGAGTAGCGTGTGAGTGGAGTGTGGAAGTGTATAGCCGCTGAGTGTAGTGGCATGATTGGGGACGAGCGAATTCAAATGAGCGCTGTAGAGACCCCACGGTGTGCCAACGACTCCCACGCCAGCCTGCCAGCGGCGTGACAGACAACGTCACTTACGGAGCCGTAGCCTGCGCAGGGTGCCATTACAGGGGCCGACGCGAAAAACAATATTTATCCAGGCAAACGGGTCTCCGGGGAGAGATTACCGAGGCAAACACAAGAGTCGCGCTCCGGCAGTCGGCGCCGCGGCGGTTCACGCCGGTGTCTCCGGTTTGGACAGCGGCGTCTGAGTCCGGGTGACTCCAGCTCGGCGAGCGCGCCCGGGACCCAGCGCGCACATATTCCACAGGGCTCCAGCGAACCCTCCATGAGACGTTTGTGGGCCGGTGACGCCATGATTTTGGATTTCTGAGCGACTGTCACCAGATCTGCGGACCAGCCCCTCGGTACGCTGCTGTCCACATCTGGACCATAAGAGCTGCCACAGCTCAGATCTGAGCATCTGCTCCGGTTCTCCTCTTCCCTTCCACCTAAACCCGAACTTTTCTGGCTCTGCTGCTCTCCCTCCCTTAAAAACAAACATCTCCGTGAACATTTACATGTTTGCACAACACACTGTCACCCTACAGCCCAAAAAGACACGAAAGAAGCGAAAGTTACGGCGTCGTGCATAATTAAATCATACCCTGGCCTGATCATATTAATTGTGAAATCTGACACTGAGCCAAATAAATCCGTCTTTTACGGATTTGGGCCGCTGAGCAAGAAGAGCATCGATACGCTGTATATTTTATGCTAAAAAGTCCTCGGAGAGCACGGACCTCTGCCAAGGCTGAAAATCTCCAGCACACGTCAATACCTCCGCAAAACACGCTCCCAGTGCAATATTAGTGCCATATTCCAAATCCTTGACCCTCAGAACATGCGGCCAGGACTCGGATTCGGGTCGGAACGCGGAGAAGCTCTGAAGACGAAAGGAAGCGCCCGTAATGCTCGCCGTTTTGGAATTTTGCGGGGACAAGCAGCAAAGATGCTAGCGTGGGCCCTTTGCAGGATAAAAACTCCTCATTTGTGAGGACCAACTGTGTTATATTTCCACATGGTCTCGGGTCCCACGCTCTCAAAACAAACCATATTTCATTACTGCTAAAGCAGGAAATGCAAAGCCGATGGCAACAACTGATTACTGCGGCAGCTTAAGTCCCAGATTGACTTTGCTGCCCGACGCCGGGTGCACGTTTGGAATTTTTGGAGCCGTGCGAGTTTTTCATTTTGTTAGCGAGCCCGCTTCGTGCTTTTACTCTCCACTTCTGTGCGCTGCGTTGTCAGTCAAGGCGTGTGGGCGGTGTTTTTTTTTTCTTTTTTTCCTGACAGCTATTTCCTTGGGCTTTATTCTGTTGATAAAGTTTTTTTTTTGCGAGTTTCTTTCCCTCCTCAAACAACATCACAAGTGTGGGCAGAGATGCAGGCAACAGCGGCTGCCTGAAAACGCCGTGCTTTTATTTTGGCGTTCTTAATTGGAACCACCGGACGTTAATTGGATTGTTATTACATAATGGCTTCAGGAAGGACGCCCCTGGAGGGGCAGTTTGGGCGTGGGGGTCGACATGGAGAAGGGTTTGGGGGGGGGAGGGGGGTGCTAGTCAGACACAAGAGTCCAACACCCGCTTCAAGGAAAGGTTAATATCTCTCTCTATTCCTCCCTCCCTCGCTCGCCCAGCTGAGGTCTCTGTGACTTACAGCAGGTCCACGCTGCATTAGATTAAATCATAAATTACCCACCCACCTTCATATCTGCAAACCCCCCCCCCCCCCCCCCCCACCCACCCTATCTCACTCTTGCCTCAATCTCGCTCTCCCTTTATTCAACTGTATTCCATTCCCCGTGTATTTCCCCTGCTCCCCCGCTATTATTTCACCAAAGCTCTAATCATTATTCTCTTTCTTCGCCCTCCCTCCTCATTTCTCCGCCCGCTACAATATAAATGTCTTCCAGTGAGAGTGTGTTTGGACAGTAGGCCATGTGGGTGAATGCGTGCTGGTGTGTTTTGTTGTTTGCTGGTATTGTTTGTTTGTGAGAGGGGGTTGCTGTATTGTGTTATTCGCTTTCAAACTATATTACTTTACTGCGCGTGATGTCTGTGTTTTTCTCTATTTACTTAAAATGTGAAAAATAAACGTCTAAGACCCATCTCCGCAGCTATCATGATGGATGCAGTGCACAAGAGAACGCTCAATCTTGACTGCAAATGTAAAAATGAAAACAAATGGCCAGATTTAGTCCGTTTAATTTACGAAATGTAAACTGAAAACATCGTGTTCCCTGATATATGTCCTCATAACTATAGATAAAATCAGCATCGAGTGCTTATCCATGAATAACAATGTGCTAAAATGTTATGGTGCTCATCAAAGGTCACTTTAAAGGCAACGAGGATGCAACATTTGCAACAAAAGTCATTCATAGAAACCATCGTAAACACTTTCAAGGCACTGCAATTGGGGGGCACTTTCATGTACACCGAAAAATTAAGGATATATAATTGTGCAGGTTTGGGCTTTACATAAGATTCTACAGGTGTTTATTTTCATCCCAAATAAAAATAAATAAATAAATTGGTGAGTTCTCGAAAATCCTTTTTGGAGAGAAACAACTTAACTCCTATTTGCAATGCTGACATTTTCAACCTTAATAGTACCAAAATATCGTGGAAATGCCCTGAAACGCTGCCGCCAGAACCAGAATATACATTCACGTCAGTAAAGAGGATGTCGTCAAGGAGCAGCAGTAAATCTGAGGTCATAGGTTGGAAATAGTGACGCTGCATATGCTCCCTAGCTATGTTAAATTGTATTAACAGCTAGCATAAACACGGTACGCTGCGCTGAGATACAGGAGCCCAGTTGATTAACCACCATCGAACATCAGTTTCAGCAATATTGTCACTTTATTCTGTAAGGATCAAGGAGAAAACAGAAGCTTGTCCTGTTTGAGAGGCGAAGAACCAGATCAGCTGTAGAGCGCCGTCTTTTAGGCCAGAAAGGCCTGAACTAATGCTAACATCTGCTCTAACCTCCCACATTTACAATACGTGAATGCGTCCAGTGATTCCAAATGTGATGCCAGACGCCGAAACAACCGCGCAGATTGTTGGAATTACACGCTTATGGGCAAAGATCTATTCCCTGGATTATTTGGCATCGGCGGGATAAACAAGACTGCAGACCAAAAAGTCTTTCACTCAGCCACCGCACAGCTAACCTCACTCTGCTGGGAAAAGGAGGAAAATAAAATAGAGTGTCCCTGCCACTCTCAGCTCTTCCTCCCCCCACTGTTCTCTTCTTCCTCCCCCTTGCCGTGGGAAATCAAATTTCCATGTGGCTCCCGTATCTGTTGCACAGCGAGGTGATTTATCAGGGATGCAAAGAGCATGCAGAAACAATCTTTATTACATCCATTTCCTGCTTGTCAGCCAGGATCATGTTGGCTGTTCATTAAAGGCGCAGCGCAGGTGAGGAGAATGCATCCCGATGCCTTGATAGATTGTCTGCTCCCCTGTGGTGACAGCAGCTGGATGGATTGAGCAGCGGGGGGCACGGAGGGAGAGAAGAAAAGCGCTGACTCCGTCGCTGCCCCTGTCAGACACACTTTTACAGAGTCGGCCAGTGTCATTTCTCCCCTCGCAAACATGCACGCTGCGGCGTCTGACACTCGCTGGACCTCAGCCAGCAGCCCGGCGTCACGCACGGATGATGCGCTCACACCCCGAGCCTCCAAACGCAATTATTTCACCCACTTCCCTGCACAGCAGAACGCCGTTTTACCATCACCTTTGTCCTCTTAAAACACAAAAAGGATTAAAGCCATTTCATTTTCCAGCCATAAAAGCACGCTAATGTGTCGTTTGTGTTGTTCCACGAGCGCCTTCTTTAAACAGTGAAATGAAGGCGGTACCGGCGGACTGAAGTTCACTGACTCCAGTTCTAACTCTGACAAAGGTGAGTTAATTCATCTAAATAAGCCGCAGACGCGTAGCCCGAGCTGCCATTAATCAACCTCGGTCACACAGCAGCAGTTGGGAAATGGTGAGTTGGTCCTTTCTCATAACTGATGTGAATATTGTAATTCTTCCTAACGTCTCGAATCACAACTTCCTGTTTGGTATGCGGCCCTCCACAGCGGCTGCCCCGGCGAACAATGAGCCACACAAAGGGCTTGCCTTCCACGTCTCTTCTCTTGGGCCACCAAAGCAAATCACTCGCTGTCCCCGTCTTTTCTTTCTTTTCCTCTCACACCAATTATGCTCTTGTCGCCGTGTCACGATAGCCATCGCCATCTGGGCTCACTCGTCACCTTTCCTTTCTCTTTGGCGTCACTCTTTTGTCACAGAATCGCTGTACGTGCGCAAACCGCTGATGCATCTACAGCTACACGAGGACTCTTTAAGCTCTCGCCCCTCCAGCATCAGCGGATAAATACATAAATACAGTCGTGGCGTCTAAAATAACCACCCCACAACAACAACAGCAGCAGCGGTGCTCTTTAAATCCTTCCTTTACATCTCCTCATTTCTTTCGCTCCCTTTCTCCCTGCCTCCGTGTGCACCGCTCTAATTTGTGCCTCTCTTTGTACCAATGACAGGTAATGACAATGACATCAGCGCAATCGATGGCGGAGTGCTTCGGTGGAGCTCTGCTGGGAAGGACGGAGGCCCGGTGATGATAGCAGGGCGACAGGGACGGGGCAGGGGGACAAGGTGGATGCAGGGAGCACGCTGTTTTATTGACACCGTTAACTCATTCCATGGTTCTAATGAGCGCAGGACGGCCTGATGACTGTCTGGGTTCAATCATTTAAGTGGGATTTTTTTTCATTTTAATGTAATGCCACATAAATTTTTTTTCTTCTTGATATATTTTGTTGGAATGTCAAACTGCTCCAGTTTTCCTGGACAACAGACCAACGCAGCCCGGCCCATCGCTGCAGTTTTGCTCCTTATCTTTACATTAGCTTCGCACGCAGGTCAACTTGCTGCACAGGCAGACGACTAATCTGTTGCACTCATTGATCACATATGTGAAAATTGTATTTTTAAAGCTGGAGAAAATGGAAATTGATCGCAACAGAAGGTCACCGACAGCTCACCCGGAGCAGCCCCGGCCGCTCAGAGCTACGCTAACTTCACAAGCGAGACGTCACAGTTCCAGCCAGAAAAAACCCTAATAAATGTAATTGTTTACCTGTAACCAGAGCCAAAGTTGCTTTATTCCTACTTTAGATTACCTCTGTCTGTGGTTTGTGTTTCATATGCGTGTCAGAGAACCATCAGACGCCAACGCAAGAGACCAAACTGAGGGTGGCGCCGTGAATCCTGTGTAATGTTGGCTGGACTGGCTGCAAACCAATTACCTCTAAAACAGCCTGAATGGAGGATGGACTCACAAGGAGAGGAGGGGGTCGGAGCGGGCGGGTGGGGGCACCTTCTCTCAAAAGAAAAATAAATTATTTTATCGTGATATTACAATCAATAGGCAGCGACTGAGAGGTGACTAAAGGTGAGCGCCGTCCTTCTGCTGCGAGAGGAGGGCTGTCCGAGAGAGGGGCGAGGGCGGGAAAAAAGAAGGGTGGTCAGTGGAAGAGTCGCCTCCTTGTTAACAAAGAGAGGGAGAGAGGGAGGGAGAGAGGGAGGGAGGGAGAGAGAGAGAGAGAGAGAGGGAGAGAGAGGGAGGGAGGGAGAGAGAGGGAGGGAGGGAGAGAGAGAGAGAGAGAGGGAGAGAGAGAGGGAGGGAGAGAGAGAGGGAGGGAGAGAGAGCTGTTGCCCAGAGGAATCAATACAGAGAGGTGGAGCAGAGTACAATAGCCTCAGAGGAGAGGAGATTCAGTGGTGCAAGTCTAATACTCAGCCTCACACACACACCCACACACACACACCCACACACACACACACATTAACACACATTCACCCCCTCGTCTTTCTGCTCTTGCTTTCTCCTGACATTTCCTTCTATATCTTTCCTCCATTTAATTTCTCTCTCCACCTCTCTGGCTCGTCCATTCGGCGGACTCGCAGCACACAAACACACACGTGCGCACGCACATACACACAGCAGCAGCCGTCTGCATGCAGGCAAGGAGATATTTCACGAAAGGAGGCCCTCCTTTCTAAAGAAGTCTAATGGCAGCATCTTTCGTCACAAACGGCCAAGTGAGGTTAAGAATCGACACACAAGTGAGCTGATGGACACGTATGGGCCCAAGTGAACAAAAACATGCACGGATGTGCAATTTCTCAGAGTGATTGCACTTTCACGCCGCATTTTCTCCCGGTCCACTTTTCCACGCACGCTGCAAAGTCGGAGCCACTTAAAAGCTTTTTTAAAAAGGTGTCACATGAACACTTAAACGCACACAAATCAGAACACTCCAACACTACTCCAACTCTATCAGCACTTGAGACTAGTGAGGCTTCAATTAGTTCTTGATGAATGAGCCCATAAGATGCCGTGCTCTCATTTCCCTTGTTGCCAGATATCCCAGCAATCAGAGAGAAATGAATTCTCATTGTGGCGTGACTGAGACAAAGATGATGGCGGCGGCGGCGCCGGAGAAAGAGACGAGAGGGTATCAACACAAATCATTTACCTTCTTCACTGAGGTACAGAGTTCAATCTCATCACATCTCCCTATCTGGGGTTTTAAATGCTACATGTTCTTGCGAAAGAAAAAAAAAAGAAAAAGTCATTGATGACACCCGGGTCGCCCATTTATAACTGAGACGGGATTTCATAGGCGAGGCCATAAATGATGTCCTGTTTAGCACATCGCAGGTAGAAAATCAAAGAAGGACATGTCTTTTACTTATATTCAACCGGATGAGGATTTCGTTGCACGTTAAACTGTAGCCGCGCGTAAATTGAAGTTAGACTCACCATCGTCGATGATGCTGACCACCACTCCATCGCCTGTGACGTTGTGGCACCATACTGGCATTACGTTCAGGTCGAGGCCGCCGACTCTGTACTCCCCCTGTGCAAACTAAACACACACGCGCACACATTTATTTGAGATTATCAAGCATTTAAAAGGATTAATGCAGTGAGAGCTACTGTTCTGTTTTGAAATCTCAACAAAGAGACACCGGGCAGGGCGCGGCTGGCTGAGCTTACGTTAAAGCTGGTGCCCATTTGTGAAGTAGGAGTTTTCCAAACCAGGAGTGGCATTCACGCACAACAAGCAGGCAAAATGGGCTTTTCGTCCACTCGTGTGGGACGCGCTTGTTGATTCGCCGCACAATTACTTTGTGCTCACAGAAATCGTCCCGCTGATCAAAAAAATCAAATGGTTTGACACTTGAAAGCCCTGCTAACAACAGCGGTGGCGGTTATTTTCACCAGTACAGCACTTGTCCGGCAGGCCAGGAGATGCAGGAGAAGACTTCCTACCTTCCAAGCACACTGGCTGAGGCAGGGTCCGTGCTCCCAAAGGTCTGACCTTCCATCTATTTTCTCTTATCTGCCGCTTATTCTTAATCAGGGTCACCAGGGATGCTGGAGCCTATCCCAGAAGCCACTGGGCAGAGGCAGGAACACACATACCCTGGAGAGGTCACAAGGGCAGACACAACTGAAACCATAATTTCTTCTGTCTTATTAATAAAACTGTACACGTGCCTGTGTTCAGCCAGAGCCTCACTGTTTATCCCGTGTGCTGTGTTTACCTGTGGTCTCGACATAAACATCTTTTAAGACTTTTCCCCGCACAGGGAGTGTGTCAGGGACGAGCGACTGGAAACGTTTGCTGTGCAAGATCACATCATTGTGTCTGCGCCCAAAAGGAGCCTCCAGAGTTCAGGGAAGAGTCACAAAGCGCCTCTTTCATCCCTGCTCTTCAAACCACAAATTCACCCACACATAAACAAACACACACAAACACATACCCGCATACACACACATACACTGCTTGTGCAGATGGGCCATCATTGCAGGTCCCAGGAGTGTCCCTCCCCACCAAAAAAACATACATTTGCCTGAAAACACTGAGCCTTTCAGACTGTAACACTTGACCATGCGATTTTTAATATGCGCTAATAATGTGATGCTCAGAGAGAGCGTTCAGTTGTCCTTGTCAACATGATTACAAGAAACAGACGGGGGAAAAAAGGGAAAAAACAGATCAGCAGGGGGTGGAGAAGGTACAGCGCTGGTGCATTTGTTTTTAAGTCTGAGTGGAAATGCTGCATATTCACAAACTAGCTGGTAGTTTAAAATGACAAAAAGCTACCATTTGGTTCTGTGTTGGTGTAATCTGTTATTAAAAACAGTGAGGAGTTCAACAATCTCAGCATGCCGTGCAGGCCAGACATAGCCGGGAAAACAATCCACCTCTGGCACGGTCACGCCGGTCACAACAGACCGCTGAAGACTGGAACTGGTGGCTGACGTGGCGGCGGCGAGGCAGCAGGGAAACCTGATCAGGTTTGTGAGTCTGTTCAGATAGATCAAAGCGAAACTACGACACATTCTGCACAAAACAGGCGTAAAAACGCAGACTCGAGGTGGCCCATAAACGCCCTCTGTCCCATTTAACATTTAAATGGTCGAGGGGACGGAGGAGACCTTGTATCAATTTGGATTTTATTACGGGAAATCTCAGTCGACAGCCTGAGGGGAGCCGATCGAACCCTGAACAAAGAGAGCGATCGTGGCTCCCTGAAAAGGGATGCAGCCTTTCTGAGCACCTGCCTCGTCTGAAAACCTGTGAGCCAAGTTTGGCTATTCCCAGGGATCTCGCAAGGCTGCCAAAAGCCGTAAACCTTTATAAGATAAACCCCTCGTATGTGCGGAGGTATTTAAAATGTATTGCCACTAGAAAAAAAACAGCTTCAGAGAACATCTACGGACGTCTGTGGCCATTGACGTCCATGTCAGCTCCTTTGGTGTGAATCAGAACCAGAGCAGGAAGAGTACTTCCCAAACTCTACTGCACATCTTTGGGTTTTTTGGACACATTTGTTTGTAGAAAAAACTCATCACGCAAGATGCAACTCATCCACCACAGCACCATCACGTGGCTCAACCCCTTCAAGAAGGCTTACAATCACTGGAGTGTAAGGGTGATTGCCATAGCAATCATTCTGTCTCTCTCTCTCACACACACACACACACACACACACACACACACACACACACACGTATGGATCTGAACAGCTTTGTACAAACTCTTCTGGAGCAGAGGATGCAATGGAGTCTACTTGCTTTGTGTGTGTGTGGGAGGATGGTGTGTCAGTGTGTGTTGCTCACGCAGGATATACGTTGACTTTAAAACAAACATACATGCTAGGCTCACTCACTTACACACTCACGCACTGTGTAGATGCTCATGTCTGGTCTGGCAGACTACCAACCGTGTGCAGATAACTGACCCTCAATCAATACCAACGTCCACCAGAGGCTGATTAAACACAACAGAACAGGATGGGGGGGTGGGGGTGGGGGATGCCATTCTTAAACGTGCTTTATATTCCCCGCTGTAAGATCCCTCCTGCACTTCAGCTCTCACCCCCACCTCCTTTCTGTCGCCCCCTTCATATTGCCCCCAGAGCCGAGGTGTCAATCAATCTGCTTTTGGTTGCCGTGGTGAAATCTCTGGCGCCCTCTCTGCTTTTCCAGGCTCTGTCAGAAATAACCGAGTGTTTTTGCACCCACGTTTGGACAAACAACCACTCCGGGGATGATTCGGCATCGGCCCAGACCTGAACGGTGTTGTCAACTCCATTTCGGCAAAGTATATGTGAGGCACAGCGTCAAAAGAAGAGCGTGAGGACCCTTTAGGATGAAAGGATCTGCCCCCATCTCTTCTGTTCATCCTGTTGTGTCCTCACTCACGGGAACTCAGTTGCCCCACTTGTTTTAATTGCACATTTCCCCGTTTCAGTTGGACATCTGCATCTGAAGTGACGTCCTTAACCAATCCTGATGATTTTAATGGATGTGATATGGTCACATGACTGGCGTTTGTTGCTGTTTACAGTTATTGTGGTAAGATGAAGCCACTCACAACTCTTCAGGGCATGCACACACTAAGTTTCCCCCCATTTAGGCACAGATTGATGGGCTAATTTGAACAACTTTACTTTGGGGCAGGTGGTAGAGTGGTCCGGTTATCCGAGGGTCATTGGTTTGACTCACACACGTTAAAGTGTCCTTGAGCAAAACATCGAACCCGGAATTGCACCCAACACTGCATGACCGCTTGGTTATCGCTCTTGATTAGTGGCAGCCGATGAGACGTGCGGATGCAGACTTTTACATTTGTAATCATAACAGTCAAGAGCAAATTAAATTATAATTTTACTGCAGCTGAAGTGCTGAAGAACGTACTAATTAACATTACGTTATTGGTCAGCATGTCAGGAGGTATAAATAATTCATTGAAGGTGAATATATGTGGATGCTCACGTGCTGTATCTGAGGCATCGCTACAGGTAACGTAATTAATATTTTCCTCGTTCATGATTTATGACTTTACACATCATTAATATAAACCAGAATCACACTGACTTATGAATGAACACTTGGGTCCTCCAGGTCCCCACTAAAACATCTGTACATTTATCTATGAGCAGTCAGTGAGGCTGTAAACCCGATCAGCTCAGGCAACCTGAAACTGAGACAGATGCACCTTTGATCGACGGCTACTAATGTTCACGCATCTGCATGGCTGGATGTGATTGTATGATGCATCGTATGAAGCTCTGGTGCTCCAACGTGAGCCAAAACCGTATCCATGACTGCACAGAACGAACAAACGTGGGGGGAGAATTAATGTTAAACTCACTGAGCGTCAACTCAACAGAGTTGGATTTGCATCCATATATGCAAACACTGCTTAATACTGGTGTTCAAGATTTCATTTTAATATGTCGCCCGCGTGCTTTTTTTCTCCAAAATCACATTTTCGTGTGTAATATCGCCCCGTGACATTCAAAGGCCATTCCAAGAGCTCCGTTGTACCTGAAATATTAATTGAAGTCTGTGCTGTTGTTGGCATATTTCTGAAAATGTTCTTCTGCAGCTACAAAATGGTCTTAAATGTCCTTAAAAAACACACTTTGGATGCATTATGATGTGTCACCACATTAAAACAATGTGACGGTAAATGCACTCAAGAAAACTGCTTGATGAATCCCTAAACATGAGCCTGCAGCACTGTTGCTCCACGCGATCGCTGGACAAACAAAAGGACAAGGAGGGATGAGGCCGTCATGTTGCTGCTCAGCTCACACATCAATCCGTGTGTTGCTCCGAGCGTCGTCAATCCCCGACATTTGTCTCGGTTCAACACGGTCAATCTCTTTCACCTCCTCCTCCTCCTCCTCCCCCTCTCTCCCTCGCTCTCTGTAATCTGCCTACCTCTCTCCATCTCCCGTCTCTCACCAGCTACACATGAAAGCGTGCCTGACTTGTGCCTGTCAGCGGAGCATCTCTCACCATCAGAACATTAGCTGCTCTGAGTAGGAGAGAGGAGGCGCTTCCGGGAAACACACACATTCCCTGTGACACCCACCAGCTCCCACTGCATGGGCCAGAGCGGGTCATTGAAGGTGAGGCACTGGTCACTCCTCTTCTCCTCCGGCTGCCTGTCAGCTGGAGGCTCGCTCCGCCAGGAACCTGCAAACACAGAGACCTATCAAGCGTGTCTACATGTGCGCTTGTTCGCTGTCGTGTTTTGAACTCTGACTCGAGGAAGTCCCTGGTCTCCAACCACTGGCGCAAGGCCTCCCAGTCACTCCAGTGAGGTGGAATATTGGCTGGGTATTACCATATCATTAGCATATCATTAGCATGGCATTACTGTGACATCACATGGACCTTTTTAGTGAATGCTTAAGCCACAAATGCCTGATTCTGAAGCAGATTTTTTGAAAAATTAAATGAATAAATCTAATTTGTGGCTTGTTGAAAATAATAGTTGTATTTTGGGGGGTTTAATGACTAAAAGTAAATAAATAAAAGCTTCTACAAAAGACCCACACAAAGGCAAATCAGTGCTGCAAAGCAAGAGTAATCAAAAATAATTGCTTTAAAATGAAAATGTGATTAAACAAATAAGTTATAGCATTTAACTGACTAAGAAGGAGGATTACTTGACATTGTGACATTTGTTTATTCATCTTATTGACTAAATGACAGTGTTTGATTGCAAGCTTTACAACCAATAAGCAGCCATTCAGTTTATGTTTATGTGCTTGGAGGAAACTGCAATTACCCCACGTGATATGATTATAGGAAAACTATTACTGCAGATTTAATATAAGCAACTCAAGCACATTTGCTCTTCAGGTAATATCTCCTCTCTGTGTTTCTGACGCTGCTAATTAACGCGTTCAGCTACACTTGGACTGTGAACACCACATGATATTTATGACCTGTATTTTCAGAATTGGGAACACGTGGTAATTTATTCATTACATCCCCATTTTTGCCAGGTTACATCACATTTGGACCACATCAGCCATTCAGCAATAACCTCACAGCGTTCTGACATCATTTCTTCCGTGAAGCTCTTGGTTTGATGCCCCAAATCCCGACCTTTGTAAGAATTGATCCCACAGATGCTTTTATGTCTCCTAATCTCCTCATTAAGGTAAAGGTACAGTAAATAACGCAGATTTATACTGCGTTACCGAGAACTTACTGTTGGTGCTTCTCTGTCTGAAGCCCCTGGCAGGAAGTCGTTTGTCTCTGTAATGACTGCTCTGCCTCTGCACCCACTGCACCTGGAAATCACAACACAGGGCGGAATCACGCCGAGGACAATGCGTAATCTCTCTGACTGCGCTCAAGTTGCTGCGTAACGCACAGTCAGATTCAGATTCAGATTCACTTCACGCGAAAGACGCTCATGTACAACAGCTCCAACAATCGTCGGCCATCTCTGAAGTATCGTTTATTGCGCAGGAACAAACTAAATATTCTTTTAGCGTCCTGTTCTATGATTTTCTAAAGGGGAAAGAAAGACCAGGGCACAGGGAGAGGACGATATCTTTATGGAGGAGAGTGAAAGGTTTCCTCTTCATTAGTTCAAAGAGTGCTCGCTTGCTCTATCCTTTGCAGTCCCATTGTCCTGGGTTAAAAGCAATGAAAACACCCCCACCTCACCTGTCCTCTACACACACACACGCGCGCGCGCACGCACACATTCACCTCTTTCATAGGCCAGTGCTTGCAGCTTTGATCTGATAAGAGGTTGGTCCTTGTGAAGGTGGGCGCTCGAAATCAAACAACAGATCTCCCTCTCGAACACACACACACATGCTCGCGCATATCAGTGTCAGATTGCTATTGTGCTCTTACACTTAAATCAGCGGAAGAGGGTGGAAATAAATCCTATCGAGGGGCGGCTGCAGTCTTTTATGTCCTAAAAGGCTTTATGGTCTTCAATTATACTCAATTAACAAGAGCCAATCTAAACTACCTGAACTTCCGGGGCCTGGAAATGCAGAAGGTCTCAAACTAAAAAAGTTTCCCCCGTTCAGCCAAAGCATATTAACAAATAATCGCGAATCAAAGTAATTCCGTTAAAAAAAAAGGTACGGAAACAAATATGCTTTTCCCTGCAAATAGCGGCATAATGACGGTTAAGTCATTTGCATACAGCTGTGCACACATCATAATGCTGAGACAAATACAAGCACCTGCAGATGTGAGGCGCGCCTCAGACTTAGCGAGAACAATCGTTACTTCCCGGTGAGGCCTCTTTATTAGCATACGAGCGCGGCCTCGGTGCACGCCTGCCTTCAGTTCAGCTGTTTACAGATGCTAAATAAATGTAAAATAATGTTGGAAAGTGTTTCATCCTCACATAATCAATAGTGTAAACTGATTTATGCGATACGCGATGTGATCAGTGCCACCAGAAAAACCTTGATTGAGGAGATATAGAGATATTTTTAAATTAAAATTGAATTAAAATGAGCCCAGATAACATAAATATATGTCAACAAATCACAGACCTGCATGTAAAACCGTGTGTGTGTGCGTGCGTGCGTGTGTTTAACGCCACAAATGCCTTGTAAACCCCCTCCAGCCCCTCCCTGGAAGAAGAGGCTAAGAAACTCTGATCAATACACATGATAGTGAGCTAATCGCTCTCTGTCAAACCAGGCCCTGCCAGCCACTAATGGCACATACTCACATGGGAATATCTTCGTGCACGCACGTGTGTGTGCGTGTGTGTCTGTGTGTTTGGCCATAACGGCTGATTGAGACTCTTTGGGGAATGTTGCTCAAGGTTAGGCTCAAGAGACAAGGGGCAATTGACCACACTGTCTGTGACACCGACCCCTCCACTGTCAGCACATTCATCATCCAGCTGTGACACGCAGGCGTGCACGACACGCACGCTCGCGCGCACAGCTCGTGGATTGAAAGTACAGACGCAGTACAAACAATGTAAAAGAGAACAAATTGATAAAAAAGCTTTTTTTATGCTCCTGAGGCTGATGTCATGCCTACTCAGGTCTCCATAGTTACATTTTGAAGGCGCTGACACTGCTCCCTTCAGAATAAAAGCTTAGTTAATTGGGGGTTTGAGCAATCAGGACTGCAGGACTGTGGAAAATAAACCTTATTTCGGGGGGGAAACTGCTTCCGAGAGCACTTGCATGAGTGCACGGCCGAGGTGGAAATGACTGACAAACAATGTGAGCGTGTGGGTTCGAAGGAGAAAGGCAGGAAGGTGTGCGCGCACGTGCGTGCGTGTACGTGTGTGTGTCTGCACATAATACTCCCATGTCTCTCTATGAAAGAGTGGACGCTCTGGATGGCAGGCAGCTGCGGTGCTGTGATACCGGCCCGGCTGCACAGATATCACAGCTGACATTTTGGGCTTCGCTACCTACTCACGGCCCCCTGGGAGAGTGATGGCTGTGGTCGCCTCAGCCCCCCCCTTCCCCACCACGTGCGCTCTCTCTCCCCCTGTCAATCACAACGCTGCGCTTCAAGAGACTCTGCCTGCCCCCCTCCTGGCTCTGGCTGGACCCATTATTCCACCGCATGACCCAGCTCACCCACCAACGCAGCGCCCAGACCCCCGGTGCACTGCCGATCCTTATCTGGAGCTCACCCTCTCGCCTCCCCTCCACCCTTCACTCGCCGACCACAGAGGGACGAGAAGAAAGGCTGTACGTTACTGTCAACTTGATAACACAAAAGCGAGTTGAAAATGTGCACGCTCCACAGCAGAGAGTGGAAAGTGGAAGCAGAGGGAGAAATTGTATAAAGAGAGCAGAAAGATTAGAGAGATACACTCTGGCCCCTCCTCGAGCTTTCTTTTAGGGCACCGCTCGGCCTCCTCTGCCTCCTCCTCCCTCCTTCCCTTCCCCACACACCCCCGGGCCCTCTAGTGTGTTGCTCACTCCATTGTGTCAGCCTTCAGAAGTGCTCAGTTTGAGTGGCAGGCCGTCACAGATCAGTTCCCTGCTAAAGCGGCCCGGCAGGCCGGGGTGACGGGCCAGGAAGGGATCTAAGTGGGGTTTATCAGCGGCTTCTTAACGCCTCTCCAGCTCCCTGACACAAAAGAGAAGGGGTATTAAACATCTAAAGCAAACCAAAAAGCGTGAAAGCTCCTTAAAGGGCCGCGGGATTGCGGATGTGACTAGAGTCTTAAAAAAAAAAAATATCAAAAAAAAGGAAGAAAAATAAGAAAAATACACACAAATGCTTCAGTGGTGAGGTAGGATTGAAGGAAAATACTAATGTGTTTTTCTGGCCTGTGTGGACATAAGAGAGAGAGAGAGTGTAAGAGTGAGAGAGATAAAGAGAGAGCAAACAAAACCCTCAAATCTGTGAAACTAGCTTAATCTTTTGTTAGTGCCTAATTATTATTCTATTGTAACAGGATATGCAGACATTTAAACAACAAGCAGTTTACAGATATTATTAACGTGAATCACACTGAACGAAACAGGGAAATTGGATGAATTAGCACCCGAGCTAAAAAAAAAAAAAGAAGCTACATCTTCACAATAGGACGTGTGAGGAAGGATATGGCAGGAAACCCGAGGACTAAAAGATCAAATTAATGATTCATCTTGTTTGGATGCCTCGGGCTCATGGTGGGCATGGACATTTCGGGATATTTAGTGGTTGACTGGGATGTGGCACCAGGGCCTAGCTTAGCCCTGCGTGGACGAGCTGTAAAAAATATATACATTATTAAAAAAAAGTTAAAAAAAAAAAGACACTTCACAGTAACAAAGAATGAATTTGCACAAATTTGCACTGAATCAGCTTAGTCAGAAGGCTTAACTGCACGTGTCACGTGCTTCTTCCATACAACCTGCATTGTGGGTCGAGCTCATATTGGGACGTGACGATTCTTGTTGTCGCCACAGAAGCCGTTTCGCTGCGGTCGTATGGCGGCAAAAAAAATAAACAGCCGCTGAGACGACAAAGCCAAAGGGAAAGACACCATCTGCACGGTGGTCTCCTACACGTGTGTGTTAAGTGTGGCGGCACCGGCATGTCAGGAGCTGGCAGGGGGTTGGTATCTCAGGCATTTTGTAAAAGGTCAGGAGAGTTCAGGCGGAGACGTGCGCGCGTGTTTGGGAATGAAAGTGCAGCCTGTACGACAGATAGGATGGTTAGGAAGCGGACCGAGGGAGGCAGGGGGTTGGAAGCCTGAAGTAAACACAGCCCGGTCTCAAACAAGAGACGGACACGAACGCGTTCTGCCCTGACACACTGCATCCGTACGCGTGCAGGATACTCCCCTGCATATGTCACATCTCCTGCTGCGAGGCGCCATCCATGTGTGCACGGTGACCTCATCTGTGCGCCGTCACTGGGCTCTCGTGCATTTGCTTTTTTAACAGCCCTGCTAATTATGTCATTAGCTTTGTGGTTAATGCTAAAGCTGATCGTTGTGCTGGCAGCAGGTACTTAGAACTATAATTCCCATCACGGGGCGTTTGACATGTTACAGGGCACGAGGACACGCAACAGGCGCTGTAATATGTGGTTTCTTTACAGTTGCTCTGCATATGATGCATATTTCTGCAAAAGTCTTGTGAAAAGCATGTTTCTTTGATTCTCTAGGAAAGCTTTGCATGTGTTGTGAGCTGAGGGAGTGTTAAAAGCAGGAATTGTCGATTTCTCTAATAAAGGTTTGAATTAAATGATCCCTGCATAACAGTGATGTTCTGTGGTCAGTCTGCCTATACAGTCAGTTCAACTTAATGTGTCCAGTAATTTCACCTGACTGGACAGATTAAGTTGAACTCAGATGCTCCATGTGCATTTATGGGTGAGCTTGAAAGACTTTTACCAAAATCCAAGGGAATAAGCTACATCCCAGGTCAACATACTCCCTTGATTTGCGCTTATGCTCACACATGGTTGATATTTGCTGAGCCGACATTTTAATGTTTATCATTTTTCAAATATTTCCCTTCCCTTTTTAAAGCTGAGGGCTACCTTAAGATTCCCAAATGGCTTGAGGGCTACCAGCTCAAAACATATGTATAAAAAAATCAAGAAATCAAAAGCATAGAATATTCACACAAAAAAACAATCACCATAACTTTAGGACAGGTACTTGTAAATGAATGTAGTTATGTTTCATTGTCAAAGTGAATCAATGATGTATTAGCTAGCAAAAGTTGAAATAATCGTAACTCGCAGACTTGCCTGAGGGCTCACCTGGATTCAAACCGATAACCTTCCCCACCCAAGTCAGTGGCGTAAACCACGGACCTACCCAAGCACGTAAATATATAATGTGAATATATATGTGTGAAACTTTCAATAGAATTTACATAAGGCGCAGCGGGCGACTGAGAAGGAGCCAACGGGCAACTGGGTGCCCGCGGGCATAGGGTTGGTGACACCTGGTCTAAAGGCTCTTCAACAATACGCACTTGCCGAGTGTCTGCGGAGTTTGTCTGAAGTTGGTTTACTCTCCAAGGCTTGACTGTAACACACGCAGACAGCGATCGGAACGCTTCCTTACATCCCAACATAATCATTTTGTGCAAGCAGTTTTTCTGTTTACTTTTCAGTCATTTTTCATTTTGAACAAACCAAATCTTCACTTCGCGGTGTCAATGTAAACACTAGCCCTGCGCATAACTGCGGCAAACAGCAAGAAGCGTTAAACCAACATTAACTCTGTCACAACCCTCCGACTTACTGAAAGGCGGTGCGGTAATTAGCGCGCTGTGCAATGTAACCCACCTGACACACAATTCAGAGTGCAGCGTGTGATGCGGAGTGAAAGGCAGCGCTCGGGTTTGTATAGACAGCAGCCCGGTCTGAGGTGGGCGGACTGGTTAGAGCTCAGGCTATGGCAGGAAGCCAGCTGCTATAGCTAACACACTGTAATTGTGTTTGACAACACGTAGCGCCACGTAAATATAGCTTCCACATACCATCTACTGGAACGGCTGATTTCAACTGGGAAAATGCTCTTAAAATAAGAGCTAGATTATTATCCCCTAAACAAAAGTGGTTTTTGTTTTACCGAGCTGTTAATTTTCCTAGCTCTGAGGCGCGACCCCGCGTGAGCAACAAAGCAGACTTTAATGTGCAATGTTGAAGAAACGCTATCAAAAGTAGCAGCATCTGCTGTGGGGACGCGGCGTCTGAACATGCAATTGTTCAGTATCTCCAAGCATTATTCCTGCAATTCATTAAATTTAGGAGTCATTATGAAAATGTGGGACATTTTGAGGGTGCAAATTCATTTTCACCTAAAGTTATGATGCTAGGAAAGTAATTAAAGTTACAGTGTAATGAAATCATGAAGCATACGTGCAGTCACTGGAGATTGCACATAAATTACTTCGATTAATCACACGCACACTGATTCAGATGATAACTCCGAATCCCAAAGTTTGGGAATGTTTCTCCTGTTCTTGGTTGTGCGCGAGCACGTGCCCCTGCGCAGGGGCGTGTGCACGTGTGTGCACGTCAACCAAGGCGCGTTGTGCTGCAGAAGGGCCAGAGGTCTGCTACACCCAGGAGGACAGACGGGGCCAAAGCTGCCTCCACAACCCCTTCTCTCAGTCCCTCCTCCTTCACCCTTATGCTGTCATGGGATGTCTCCTTGGGTGATGGTTTCCCTGGCAACCGGCTGCTTTCTGCACTCCGAGGGTGATGCGGGCGGTTTGCTGAAGGTTGCTTAGGGGAGGAAGGAGGAGGGAGACGGGGGTACAAAGTGATATTGGGTGGCGGCGTCAGCTACGGGAGCGAGGTAAACAACTTTCAGCCATTATTCAGCGCGCGTCTGTTTTTTGTTTCCCATCCTGCTCTTTAATCAACACAGGACCCTGATTAAAACGGCAACGCGAGCCAAATGAACCCCCCCATTTGCATATACATGCTGTGTAAAATCAGAACTGACGCTGGAGCGTGAATTCACCTTGACGCGCTTGTGTTAAACGTATCAAATAGTCACGTCTAAGTGGCTGAACGCCCTGATTTGCTGTTGCTACAAATCCATTTCCTGCTGTGTTACACAGACACCGCAGGAAAAACAGTTTTTTTTTTTCTTCTTGGGGAAGCGGCAGCTTGATCCACTCTCAGATCCCTACGTGTGATGGGCATTTTATTCAGCACTTGAAAATACTCACCCCTTCCACAGCCGCGAGGTTTCTCTCAAAGGTGGCTCTGTCAGGGCGCCCCCTGCTGTCTCTCAAGGTGTACAGATTCTCCAAGCTTCCGACCTGTCAGCAAAGACACATAAAAGAGTCCGGATTTAAAAGAAAAAAAGAAAAACACCGCAGCACCTCACGTTCTTGACGTAAAGGGCGGCTTTTATTCAAACCGCAAGTGTTTTCATCATTTCAAAGATGCCAATAAGGGCGCAGCGCGAGGGTCAAAACGCATAACATATTCAGCCCTAATCAAGACCAACGCCATATCAGCAGATCCCCTCCGGCCATCTGTCTTGGGTGGATTTTTCTGCAAGAGGTGGGGCCCAAAATCAAATAGCGCACAGTTTATCTAACCTTATCCTGGGCTTTTCATTTCCAAGACTTATAAACTCACATTGTATTGACCGCCTGGGAGAGTTAGAGCTAACTAACTAAAGTGAAATCTACTCGGCGGCAATTGTGTGTGCCAAGGCCTGCGCTTTGTGCGTGCGCGTGCGCGCGTGTGTGTGTGTGTGTGTGCTTGCTGATTCTATCTTCCTTCACATTCATTCTCTCTATTCTGTGTCCCTGAGGTGCATCAGGGCTGAGACTGCCGAGTAAATTGTCCCAAATTGAGTTCCGTCTTGCCGGCAGATACAGGCCACATCCTGACCGTTTAGAGCGAGGAGGGGAGAGACGGGGAGAGAGAGGGAGTGAAAACAATCACAGCGCACATCACTCGCTTGAAAACCTTCCCTCTAATTTCTCTCCCTGCCTTTCTTTTGCACCCAGCCTCTCCGTCTCCCCATTTCTCTCTCCTCGCTGATTTCCCTGCTGCCTCTCTTTCTTCTGCCGGCGCATTATTCTCTCTTCCGCTTCCCCTTCTTTATATCACTCCCCGTGTGTCTTCCCTTGTCTTTGTCTGCTGATATAGGTACACATCAGTCTTTCCTTTCCCAGCGTGCCTTTTTCTTTCCTTTGATGATTCTCTGCCCTCCTGCTCGTCTCCCTCTATTCTTTCTCCCCCAATCCCTTCACATTAACAGTATTTCTCTCCTGCCTCTGTGTCCTTTCCTCACCCCGGGTTTCTGTATCTCTTTTGCTCCCTTATTCCAGACTTCATGGCTGGCTGTGCCCGGTGTCATATAGTACCCATCATCGCGGACCTCCCGGGTGGAGGAGTCTCGCTCTGACAATAATCACATAGTAAGTTTAGAACGCTGAGCTGAGCTGAGCCGGGCTGAGCCAAGCGAGGCACACGCGGCTCCTGCGACACAGGCATAGTCCATTTAACTCAGCAGGGGTCCGCAGGGCCGGCTGAGGAACGAAACAGGGATGGAGGGGGGTGACAGTGGATTTTTCTGGGTTGGGGAGGAGCGGGAGTCAGGGCTGGTGAAGGAGGAGAGGCTGGAAACGGACGTGCAAAGAGGATGAGGACGGAAGGCTGGAACTGAAGCTGGTGCTGGAGGAGATAAAGAGGCGGAGTAAGGGTGATAACCCGCACTTCATCTGCTCGCTGTCTGAAAACCCCCAGTGGGGTTAAACCTTCGCTGTATGGGGAGTTTTCAAGTCTCGAGAAAATGCTCAAAAAACAACGACGCCATTAGTTTGGCTGACTTTTGATGACGCCACTGTGATTCAACGCAAAGCTAAAACTTCACGAACAACTTAAAGTAAATATATTTAGTGCTGAAAAAAGAGATTAAGTGTTGGATAAGTAAGGAAAATAAGACATTTTAAATGAATAAAGTCATCTCTCTCTCTCTTATTTCCAGAGGAATTCTCCTGGTGGAGGAGCTGTCCGTGGTGCTGATCCGGATCTGCTCTCTGACCAACCACAGACCAACCACGGCCCGAAGCTACTTTCAACTCTCTGAACTCAAAACTCTTTCAAATTCACACATCCACAACAGCCATCCAAAAAGCTCAGAAGTTGAGGAAGAGAACCTCTCATGATCTCTGCTGTGCTGCAACTGTAAAACTGTTTTCCAGCGCCGTCCCTGGAGTAAAGTGTCTTTGCCTGAGTTGTGGTGTTCCACCTCCCAATGCATCTCCTGTCGTAAAACTGTCCCTTATTGATCTCGGAGGCTGCAGGTACATTTAATTCAATTCTGAGCTCTGCTGTCAGCAGCGGCTCCATCTGAGACACGGCCCTAGATAACAGGAAACAGGGAAAAGTTCCAAGGGGTTTTAAGGATCCTCATCCAAGGAAAAGGTGAGTAATTTACGACGGCATTGTGAGAATGTTACCACAGGCAGAGTGGAGTGAGGCGGCGTGTGATTCTTCCCATCAAGGCAGTTTCTTATCTCTAAAAAGAGAAACACTCGCAAAAAATGTCACCGTGACAGCTCGACATTACTGACACCGGGCGTGTCTGATGGGCACACGTGCACATGCAGGCTGCAACTGGAAGTGATTGAGCTATTTCAATCCGACCCAAATAAATGTGCACTCGCAAACACGCGTCGCTTTTTCTTTTTTTTTCCCGCCCTGCCAGAACAGGTTCACAGCAAAACAATATGAGGCCAATCAGGGGACCATTGGTATGACTCTCCCTTTCCTAATGAAGGCACTTTGAAAAGGTAATCTAATTCACCAGCAGCAATTAAGGCTCGGAGCGCCTTGTCACTATCAATTATCCACTCCTTCACTCATGTTCTCCAGCGCGGACGCGGAGCCTGCCTGACGCACAACGCTGTCGGACAAATCAACCCCATCAGCCGTCCAGACACAGAGGACGCTAATCACGAGTGTTCATTCACACACAGATAAATACAATACACCTGATTCAGCTCATGATGAACTAACAAAGCCTGACAGGAACTGGGATGGCCCGACGTCCAGGTAGATCTCCACTTATCAGATGCATACTGGAGCCCAGAGGTTACGTGGGACATTTGCACAGGTTTGTATGTTTGATAACAAGACACTTCAATGTTGAATGAACTGAAGTGCAGCAGGCGCCTTCCACCGTAATAATCAACATGCTTTTGTCTTTATGCACTACTTTCTACCAAATTATATCAAAATTTATGAGAGGGCATCTTCGGCCAGTCGTGTACTGCACACAGACCGCTGTACACATCTGGAACACGTAGCATTCCCGTCTACGCCACTTCCTGGATTCTATTTAATGGACTCACAGATGCAGAAAATACAATTTCAGCCAAATGTTTGTTATTGGTTACAATGTGCTGATCCAAGTTCACAGCAGCATGAATGTTTTAAAGTCCCTCTGATGGTTTTCTGAAGCTTGACTGAACTGGTTGCACCTTTCTGCAACGAATGCAGCACAACTTGTCACCCCTTCTGCAGACCGAGGACAGTCCCATAATTCAAACAGACCTTTGGACTCATGGGTTGGTGCAGGCGTGCCCCCCAAGACAGCTCCTCCTATACGTAACAACAGCTGAAATAAACTATTGCAATAAATAATCTTAATGCTGATGAAGAGGGGATTAGCATAGCAAGGCTGTAGCATTTAGCAGCAATGCTGGAATCAAAAAGATAAAATGTGAGATTTGGGAGCTGCCAGCTACCAACATGGGAAATGAAAAACCAACCTATAATTGTTTACCTGTCATTTCTAAATAGCTCCACTCATTAGCTGCACGATAATCCAAAGTGAAATTTCCAAGGATTATTTGATAAGTACGTTACAAAAGAGCGTGCTAATTGAGTCACATTCCCACTGCAGAGGTTAAACACGCAAAAACACATCTGTCTGGCGAGGATGTCAGTTCTTCCTCTTGATAACAAAACTGAAAATGACTCAAGGCTGTTTTATGGCTACATTGTGCTGCAGAGCTATTCATATGGAGCCGCGTCTCAATCCCAACTCTTGAAATAACGAAGCTGCCCCTGACTCATCAGACGAGTGATCCCACAGGTGCCCTTGTAGCATCACATCATCAGAAGTGCTGCATTGCATCATAGGTGGGGTTTGTGTTTTAAACCAACAGTTCTGATGTTTGATGAGGAGTTTTTGATGCCCTGCTCTGCTCCATCAGCCTTACAGCAGTTTCTATACATATTTATGAATATGTTGGGAACATTAAAAAATGCAGCCAAAGGGGAACCTATCATGTCACTGTCTGAGGCAGCATTTGGGTAAGCTTCAATAATGATGACTCATTTTGTTGGCCAGGTTCAACAAAAATATAGAAAAAGGTATTTCAGATTATGAAAGATGGAAATATAACGTGAAAAAATTGAGATATGTATACAATTCTGCACACATTTTTTCATGTTTTTCATGATGGGTGGAGAACCCCCCCCCCCCCCCAAACAGTGGCTTGGATCAGACCTGGTTCTTACTGTGAGAAGAGAGGAAAGAACTCCCATAAGGAGTAAATAATGGGCTTGAGAATTTTGGAGCCCGACCAATAACCACTCACAATTATGCAAGTTGGATGTCAGAGCGATTAAAGAAAAGAATAATAGATTAAACAATTAAGCTTCTGAATTTCAATTATCCCATAGAGGCTTTTTATTCTGGCATTTACCTAATGTACAGCCTGAGGAACAGCTACAGTACAAGCCCACTGTCCTCCATTAAGCTTTCTGCTGCTTGATGTGATTACCGTCTCCTTCTTTAAGAATAAACACAAAACGCTGTCTGGTGTATTATAGAGAAGTACAGAAAACAGAGATGCAGCATTTAGCCGTTTTAATAACCTTACAGAAAGAGGGAAGCTCAAAATACCCTCCAATCAGAGAGAGCCAGCTGCCACACAGTAGCTGAAAGCTCTAATTAAACTCAGAACTCGCCATTTTTAATTAATTGTTAGGATAAATTGGAGATGATTTCCAGAATCTTAAGTCTCCATTTGGAAATAAAATCATTATATCATGAAAATGGATTAGATCATTATTGAAGCAAGTGTCTAATGTTCTAGTTTTCATGCAAGAGCTTATGATTAAAACTGATTTCCTCATCTTATGTTTGTTGGGATTTTTGTTCTAATCAGAATATTTAACAGCGAGTTCTTAAGATTGAGTTTCTTGTTATCGTACACTTTGCTTCCTGACTTTTTTTTATCGTTCTTCACCCACTTGTTATTGATTCCAGTGGTTAAGAAACGCCTGCACTTCCTCCTCAAGTGTCAGCTCTGATTATCATACGGCGCCGCGCATGACGGAGAGGCCCAAATATCAAAACTCAAAACAACTTAGTTGAAAGAAAAGAAACGGCATGTTGAAAGACAGGAGCTCAACAAAACCTGCAGGTATTTTGAACTGCGTTTCGTCTTTTGTTCCTTAATGCTGCCTTTTTAATGCTTTGTTCATTGTTCGCGTCTGTTTTCTTTTCCCAGCTCTTTAGTTTATGTTTGTTTGCAAAAAAGAAAAAGGCCTTAAAATATGCCGTGATATGAAGCATTCTGATGGTCCATGATAATTATTTTAACTTTTTAATTCACCCCTGCTGAAGGCAAAGCTGCACACCTCTTAAATGTTGTCTGGGTTCGTATTGATGTGCGAGGAGATGACGTGTTTGTTTTGCTTCTTGGCCTAAACTTACTAAGTAGCTTCGCCACAGAAATGACTACTTCCTTGATTATTTTAGACGGACTAAAACCTGCAATGTTCACAACCAATTACAGTCAATAAATGATAATAATCTGCAAGCCGATGCTGATAAATATTAGATTTTGGTTTGCCAAATGCTAAGCACCCCATCCAAAATAGAACAAGCAATTATAACACCGTTTCATCTAAGTAACTGCAAAAAGAAATAACTAAAATAAAGTGTATATCGTAAATTCAAAACATTTAGAGGCAAATGCAACTAAAATCATCAGCTCTGGCAGAACTGTTCCGTCGCACACCTTTATGACAATAATTACAGACAGAAATCAAGGCACGACCCGTATAAATTGAACTAAAGCATCTGAAATCACTAATAGCTGGACTGCAGCATCCACAGGACACATGCCCCGCTGCTCCTGACGGCCTCCAGCAGGCAGCCAGAAAGAGAGGACGTCAACGGGGATAGAAGGAAGGGAGGAAAAGCAAAAGCATCAAGGAGGAAAACAAAAACAAACACAGACATCAAGAGTCATTGAAGCGGCGTGTGAGAGCCACATGAGGCGGCCCACCCTATGGAGAAAACGGCAGCTGGTGTGTTACTAACAGCCCTACGGGGGCTGCGGCCCCAACAGCCCTAAATATGGAGGAACAGAAAAGAGAGATGGGAGGGGAGGCTAGGGGCTAAATGGAGTGAGCTGTTAAGCCTTGTTGGTTACAGTCGTGCCAGGAAACGCATGAGAAAGAGGAGCGGGATGAAGGGTTACGCAGTCCAAATTTAGGTGACAAAAACAGGAAGTGATCGCCTTTATCAAGGAGAATTGCGACACTCGCACTGAGAAATTAGCACCTCCAACTTTTGATTTTGGAGCTTTGGCAGGCGTTTATTTATCCACAGGTACAGGAGAACATGCACCCGCCCAGCAAATGACTGTTCATATTTATTAACGTGTCACCGTCACTAAAGAGATGCTGGGCAGCACTTAAAACAGCAGATCGCCACTCTTATTTTCTGCCAGATACACAAACACTTCCAGAAACAGTGCACACGGAGAAGTAATGGTTTTCTGGAATAAACTGAAAGATGTAATTATTGAGGTGGTACACAACACATGAACCAAGTCCCATTTTTAAGTGTCTGTGGGAATAAATGCCACATACAGGGGTAAAAATATTACATCCCATGGTTACTATAATACCTCCCTCTTCACCCATCAAAATATCACTGCAGAAATACGTCAAATCCCTAATTAAATAAGACAGTATGTGCATTTCAATAAAAAAAAGAATGCTGTTCTGCGAGATGAAAATGACAGCTGACATGCGCTAAATCACTTTAAACGGGTTTTTATTGGTTTTCATTAAAACTCTTCAACTCTGAGACGTGAAAATCACTGAAACTGCAGAGAAACACACAAAACAGAGCTCCCATTAAACAACTTCTGCCCAGAATCTGGTTTTCTTGTCCCTCTCGGCTCCATACAAGAGTCCTGCCCCTGCCGCCACTGCCTACTCCTGTCCACCATCTTCCCTAATCTTTTCCTATCTCTCTCCCTCTCTTTCTCGCTCTCTCCATTTCAATATTGAAGAGAGTTTTATTAAGGGCTAGACTTGTGTGTGCTGAGGCGCTCTCAGTAATTTTCCTACAAAGTGCTTTAATCCATCACACGGCCAACATGTGGCCTTTGCAGTCATACATCATCTCAGCCCGGAGAGAGAGGGGGGGGGGGGGACAGAGGGAGTGGTAGCATAATATCTCCTCTCCTCCTCCTCTTCCCCTTCTACTTCTTCCTCCCACCAAAGAGTCCCACCTGGGAGGGAAACCACATCTCCTGCACATATTCCACAGTCTGGTCCGTTCTCCTTTTAGAAATGAAAGTGAAGCAAGAATGGAGGAGAAGAGGGCTGGGGGGTGTCGGCAAAGAGAGAAAATGAAAGTGATGGAGATAGGCGGGAGTGTATGAGGGAGTGAATGAGTGTGTGAGGGAGAGATTGAGGAAGAAAGAGATAAGGAAAATGGAGAAAAGCTTACTGGAATGAATTAAAATTGTGGACAAAAGCGGATGAGAGGAAGTCATCCTGCGTGAGTGTGTTGTGCTTTCTATATTGTATGTGCGAGGTGGGCGCATAAATAGGCAGAGACGGAATGGAGATGGGGTGGGAGGGGTGAGCACAGCATTTCCCAGCATGCAGCTGGTGCAGAGTTGCCCTCTGCTTTGCCCCCAGCCAACACCTGCCTCCATTTTTGCTCTCTCCGCCCTGCTTGCGCTGAGTAGCAGTGATGAACTCTGGGCCCCCTGACTAATGGAATGGGCCCTCTCCTCCAACCATTAGAGGATTGGTGTCCCTTTTTGTGCCCCCGAGTGCCCTATGCTACTGAAAAACGGGAGAGGAAGGGGTGAGCAAAAGGAAGGTGGCATATTGGCCTTTTTTCCCTTCAGACTGCCACACGTACACCTAAAGGCAGGCACACACACACACACACACACACACACACACACACACACACACACACACACACCTGGCCAGAACATAACAGGACTAATCCAGCCAGACTAAGGCTTGACATAGCTTAGCATCTGACTGGGGCTATTTCTGAGAGGATATTAGAAATTCTGAATTGGGTGTCGCGCAATGAGGTTTCAAAGATGCAGCTCTGTGAATGTGTACGACAGGCGGCCCCGGCTGATCGTGAAGCATTTGTGTGATTTCATTTAGCCAGTAAATCCACTGCTCTGCCTCAATTACATCTGCTTTACGCGGATGGAAAACACACCTCGCATGTACAGGGGGGCTGGGAGGGGGATGGCGGGGAGGCATTGAGCGTGCTAGGGATTGAATCTCTCGATGAGCTGATAGCACGTTTGCAGACAGCGAGCCAAGCTGTGCTGCTGTAATGTTATGCTAATGATATGGTAATGATATGGTAATCTGCCAGCAGTATTCCACCTCACTGGAGAGAAGGAAGGGAATCTGGGAAGCCTTTCACCATTGGTTGGAGACCAGGGACTTCCTGGTGTCAGAGTTCAAGAAAAAAAAAACACACACACACACACCAGAGCGCACACACCCGAAGATAACTCCGTTTCTTAATTCCGTGATCTAAACTAAAGTAGAAACAATGCAACACACACCTTTCTGACTCTAATCGGATTTGCAAACTCATAAGTAAGCAAGAAATAATACCTGTAAACACTGGAGTATCATGTGATGCAACTGTAAACTAGGTCGGTTGTATCGTTAATAAGCCTGCAAGCTGAGAACTGTTTTAATCAGCGTGTAAAATTAAGTCGCTCTGCTTTTGTTGTTGTTGTTGTTCTGTGCCGGCTTAAAGTGAAACTGAAAATCCTGTATTTTAGATTGCCATAAGATTCCCTCTTTTGTGTTTTAAACCGTGCACCTGTAATGGGCTGTCAGTCTCCTCCATGGTCACGTTGCGCCACACCCGTAAGTTGGAGATAGGGCTTCACTTTACATGCAGATGATATCTGAATCTGAGTCGCCATACAGCACACGAGTGAGTCTGTCGCCATGAGGCTGCTCGACGCTCTCATTCTACCACAACAAATGCACGCCATAACCGTTAAAGTCCAGAATTTTATGACAACGAGACAATCCCAGCAGGTGCAAAGATGTCACAAGCAAAAATTCTAAAATTCATTGTGTCTATTGAGACAGGAGCTGAATACCAATCTAACAAACTATTAAACACCAGACCATTAATGAGCAAAACATGCAAAGCACTGAAAACAGAGGTATTGATAAATGTTGCAGATGCACCCGTTTACAGTCCTGTAAACATGCCTGTGTAATAATAATCTGTAATAATAACTGTATAGTTGGTGTTCTCAGGCAGGGTTAATTACTGAAGGATAAATAAAGGTGAAACTGCACAAAAGGCAGCAGAAAAGACAATTCAAGTGTCAACACATCATTTCATTAATGACTCAGAATACTAAATCCATTAGTAATACGAGACCAGTGTGTGTGAGGCCCAAACAAACACCATAAAAGAAGAGTGACCCCAAAAGCTCCGCTGCTGCTTAAAGAGACACCTGTAGACCGGAGCAGAATGTGTCTGTGGGTAGCATGAAGACATCATCTCAGCCTTTCCCCCTTTGTTTTCCTGCAGATTTTACAGCTGCAAAATGGAAACGTCAACCTGTACGAGGGAGGGACGTGATGACATTTTCTTGGATGATGCTCACTAAATCAAAGAAACAACAATATGCTGAGTGCCAGCGCGGGGACATTTGATTCCCTTTCCGCTCATGCGGCATTACCACGGGAATGCCAGCAGACATCACCGTCCTCCCCAGGCTGGCACTGGGCTTGTCAGACTTCTCATTCCACTTCAATGTTTTCAGAAACAATACACATATCACCATGCCGTGCAACGCGACAGCTGCTTCTTGATATTTTGATTATTTGCACAAGGTTTGACTTAACAAAGGCGATTCAGTGTCAGTGACATTTAGCATCAGCTGGTGGCGACAGACAGGTAAGAGAAGCCAGTCGTCAGCACACCGGACCTGGGGGGATTGCCAAAGTGGGGGCTGTCTAAAGCTCTTTTGAGGATATAGCAGTGCTGACTTGGATGGCTGATTAAGACACAGACACACCAACCGGTCTCGACAACGACAAGGGTGTACTACCTGATTTCAGAGCTACAGCCTCGTTGGAGTATTCTGCAAATCCAAATTCAGAACCAAACATCCGCTACTGTGATTGACTCATTAATAAGCACAGATAAAACAGTCGCAGCACAGGAAAAGGCTTTTTTCACGTCCACTTTAGTCATTAAAAATGGATCAGTGGCGTACACACTAGCAGAAAACAATGGAGGAATTGGCAGAGGTGGCTGTGCACACATGAGGGACAATGAGAGAGGTAGAGAGAGAGACGGGCAGAGAGGAAGACAGGGCTGGACTGTCCAATACACTCCTGATAAAGGTCAAAGAGATGTTTTATTCATGATGCAGACAGCAGCAGACGCAGCAGTGGCACCGGGGCCAAGGTTGAAATGAGCACGCGTCCCCGTTCCCCAGAGCCAGTGCCGCACACAGCCTCACAACAGAGCGGTGGACACACCCCCAACTCTTATCAATAATGTCAAATCACACACACATTTGTACTTCTATTTTTGCGAGGACATCTACAGCATGATGCGTTCTCCAGCCCTAATCACCACGACCCTAATCCTCGACAGCCTTTTGAAGTTGTGAGGACCAGTCACAATGTCCCCTCATCCCAAAAATGTCCTCACTTTGCGTATGTGTATCGCAGTGTATTCTGGTCCATACGATATAGCATACACAAGAAGAACACAAACACACACAAGAATATTCAACATCAAAACCACTCAATTCAGTTTTTTGATTGTCTGGAGCAAACAAAATCAATGGAGGATCAGTGTGAAAAGGAACAAAGTGTAATCCCCTATAAATGAATCTGATGTAACTGAAATAATGTACGACCTCGTGTGGAGCGAAGCCGTCATTCCCACCGTTTTTGCTGTAATTTTCCAAAAACTGCCATGTATAATTTACTGTATTCTGTAGATCATCCTCACTGTTCTTTTAGATCAGTGATTTCCCGTTGCTTTAATAACTGTTTCAACCAAAACATAAGCTAAGCCAATGAACAACTATTGGGTCTTTGAGATGGGTGGTATTCAAAATCTAAATCTAATGTAGCAACTCAAGGCTGGCTGTCAATTCAGAGGTTGCTACTACTAAATATTTGATTGTAAATCTCTTATTAAAGGAAAATTCCAAAGACCATTTGAAAATATATATACCAGGATGGGACCACTGCTTTGAACCTGTAGTCATAAAAGGAAGAATTACAGAGCTCCATCAAACCAAGAGTAGCTCCTAACCACGTTTTATTCTTACTGAATTTATTGAGAGAGTCGACAATTTGATTTGGGAAAGTAACCTTTAAAGTATTGACGTGGATCACATCAGGCTTCTGATGAATGGAAAGATTTCAGCATGACAGATTAAAACCCAGGCAAACAGGTAAAAGAGCCAATCTCTTCCTCAGACATTCCACTGCAGTTTATTCCATATGTAGGAGTTTCCCACAGCTGTATACTGAAATTGGCTGGGCAGGAATTTCTGCCTTCACTCTGTGCGCCCTACTCTATGATCAGATTTGATAAAAATCCAATATCTATAAAATAAAAAAGAACAGTAGTCAGCAGTTTAGCAGCATTTATAAACAGATCCCCTGGAAAGTTGGTTTAAAATATAGAAAGTGAAAGCCCACAGGGGGACAAAAACGCACTGACCCGTTGTATGAACTCCAGTCCATGCTGTTGGGCCAGAACTCTGGCGCCTCTGATGCCTCTGTCCATTTGCACCACATAAAAGATGTGGCGATTGGTGCCATGATGCCCCTCTGTGGTCACCGGTTTCCTCTGCAGCAAGCAGCCAAACACCAGCACCAGTGCGCTGAACATGGAGCCTTGAAAAGGAGGAAAATGTGATCATTGACAAAAAAAAAATTAAAAACCTGCCATATCGCAATGATTTAGTGTGGTACTTCAAGGGCAGGTCTTTTTAAAAGTCAGAAAATAACCAAACAGGTCTTCAAAAGCTCAACCAGCAGTTCAAAAGCCAAATATATTTAAATGATTACACAGATTAAAATAGCCCACCGTTTGATTTTCAAGCACGTTTGCTTTGTTTCCAGTTTCTAAACTAATACTCAACCATCCCAGTGGATATACCCTTTCCCTCCATCGGCCTTTCACAATAAATCTGACTTTAGAAATATTTATATTAGAAAAACAAACACCTACGGTTAAAAAAAGAAAAAAAAACATCAACCCAACACTTTAAATACCATACAAACGACTTTTATGGTGTGGGATTCAGCATCACAGCGCAAACTATTGAACATTGGCAATTGCGAAACGATTTGCCCACAGCCACCTCCTCTGTATTTTTGCATGAAATCCACAGTGGCCGCCACCTACAGCATGTGAACCACCCACCTGTAGGCACAGAGAGTGAAACGTCCAGGAGAAATCTTTCACCCGGTGCGATGAAAGCTAGAACTCTGGCATCGGGGGGCCCCAAGCGAGACAACACACTCTCTCCAGTTCCCAACCCACACGTTTAATCTCCTGGCCTTGATGCAAATGCTTCTGAGAGCAGAGAGAGCACCAACGCTCTGGCTGTAAGAGCTAACTTGCCTCTCTAAGCAAAGCAGCAACTTTATCAGTCTCCTCTTTACGGTTGGACTTTCCAGCCAATGACGGTGAAACAAATAGTTGTCCCCTCACTTTCTTTTCTTTTTTTTGCTTGTACTTGGTGATAAAAATACTTGAGCTCTTTATTGGAAACAGCGAATCAGACAAACTCCCACGCCTTCATCTGTATTACGCAACCGTGTATTGATCGGTGACGTGGGTTGATTTGCTTTCGTGTGCACTTCTTTTGGATTGAACCTATTAGAAGGTAACGATGTAAGCTCTCAGTTGTTCTGCAAAGCTCCTGGATAGAATAGGGCCGCATCTAATTTCACCAACCCGAATTCAGGCACTCTGCCACTGCACAAAATGAGAAAACTGGGAAGCCACTGTCACATTGAGTCCAGTGCTGCACAAAGCACCAATTAGTTGTTTAATTATTCTTGAAAATAATAAAATTAAAATATGTATGTATTTATATATATATATATATATACAGTATATCTTTATGTCACAGTATAAGCATGAAAACCTCATTCTCTTCTGTTATTTTGTTGTTTGTTTGAAATGTAATATTTAAATTCTGAGCCAGTATTAATCACCTGACACCCTGGACATATCATCGTTAATTTAGGAGCTGTCATCTGCATCTTTCCCCGCACATTCTGCTCCCTGAATCCGTCCAGCAGAATTCAGCAAACCTTGAGACTGGAAGATTAAGATCTCTCCCTGTCTCTGTAATTCTGTTTGTATGTTTATCTGACTCGCCTTCAAAAGCAGAGTGCTGCCTCCCGCGGCATTCTCGCCCCAAACGACGAGTGATTCCGCTAACCACCATTTAAGGTCTACAACACCGTTCAGCTCCAATCTCTCAAGCTCCTGATTGAAATCGATAACCTCACTCGAGGCCCGGGCCCCAGTCAATCCTGTTGGGGTGCAGAGCCGGTAGCGTGCACCCCCACCCATCGAGGAAGGGGCCTCGGGTAGAGAGGAAGCAGATTGGGAGGATGGGGGAGAACAGAGAGTACAGGAAACTGAAGAACAGGAGAGCCACGATGAACTGTGTCAGCGCCTTGAGGCCTTCTGGGATGCTGATAAAGGACCTGGACACTTTTATAGACAAACTACTTATTTCCATTCTCCAATCGCTTGGGAAGACTGATAACTTTATATTCCTCTCAGGCAGGGAGGGAAAGATGGGGGGTGCTTTCAGGAGTTTAATTGATCAAACTGTTGCCACAAGGGTTTTATTTCTGGAGATAAAAGAGACTTTTCTCTGTACAATACAGAGATCTTTTAGAAAGCAGACCCAATAAAAAAAGGAAAATGTAACTCATTATGCAAAGTCATTACAGGCCTCTGACTATACTGCTTAAAGAGGCGGAGGTAATGATGGAATTATAACGTGCAGGATTTCCAGAGGTCAAACTACCAGTCGGAGGATAACATTATGTTTCACTGTCCAGATTATTACTCACAGCAAGTCATGGGCGGCTGTTTTGAAGTCAATGTTAAATACCAAAGCTATTTTAAGAGTCTGACAACACTGAGACATCATTTTATTAATGCACACCAGGCACTTTAGAAGGGCATGAGGAACAAGGGTGGACATATTTTTACTGGAGAATCTGTTAGTAAGGCCTCAGAATAGAGGACAGCATTTTTATCCCACCATAGGAAAATAAACCCTCATCTCAGTTTCTATTACTACAGCAAAAATAATACTGTATTGTTTTATCTGCACTGTTGTGTTTAAATGAGAAATTCTGCAGTGTTTCTTCAAGTGAAAATGGTGCACGTGAGGCATGTGAAGTTCTCACCCTCAAGGGTGAGAAGAGCCAGAGAAGTTGACACCTGTTCGTACCGTTCCTGCACTGCTTCTATGGATACAGATTATTCCCCATGGGCATGTGCAGCAGCCACAGATTCTTAATGATAACTTTATTCAATATTAAAGCAGGTGATAATTACCATAATCTCATTATTTGAGTTTGATGGCACATATTTGGAGTCTGCCAACCTCAGCAGCAGAAAGTAATATATTACCTTTTGCCTGATCCAGCGCTTTTAAATAATATCATGTATTTTTTATTTAGGCACCTGGACCCTGGATTGTTCAGGCACCTTGAACTGCTTTGAAACTGCTGTTTCCACTGGAGGAAATTATACAACAAACCTTAAATAGTTTTAGGTGAAACTTGTGCACATGGTGAGATTCCTTTTGGATTGTTTATTCAGTCATACTGGAGTCTGTTTGGGATCACTGTTTAACGCCCAGCTGTACCCAAGATCCCACCTTCTGGCTGAATACTTTTTCTTGAGAATATCATGTTCCCAGGTCTATGGTTGACTCTGCCAACATTTTGAGGGAATCCTGAGGTCTCCCCATCTCATCAAAACATGTCACTGCTCACTTTGGCCCAGCGACTGATCTTAGGGCCTGGAAGTTCTGAGTAGAGCCTTTCTGCAATGAGACTCTATAGTTTTTATGGATCAGCCTTGAGCTCCTTTGACTCTTCCCTCATGACATTTGTGGCTGAGTGCTAAACGGATCAGATAAATTCTGCTAACCCCAGATAATCTGCAGCTATTATCAACTATAATTACCCAGAAGTTAAGACAGGGGACAAAACCAGTTTGACTGAAAGCTCCTAAACAATAATGTTATGTGGTTTTAATCCATCAGATTTAATCTACATTTGATTTACTGCTTTTACAAGTGGCACAAATATGTGCAGCCAGATTAGTTTTTTCCAGTGTTCATTAATTTTTATTTATTTCCCCTCAGAATACCAGGTTATTACCTTAGCATAAAGTTTCAGTGGAGTCACTGTGTCCTCTCAAATGTCGGTGACAGTTGTATGGAATGTTTAAGAAGTATATCCTGAGACTGAATTAACTTTGTGGTCAACCTTGCAATACTGGGATGATTGTGGCTTTTAATGCAAGGAAACCCAACAGTGCAGCAAAATCTGGAAAGCTGCTCCTTTGGTGAGGCAGGAACGGGAGGTGAAACAGCGATTCTGATCCGTTCATCTGCCGCAATGATGTTTGTAGCACAGAAACTGGAGAAAAGAAACGTTTACCTTTCCCATCCATCCGACACAGCCTTCGCGCAGACGGACTGCCTCCTGTTGAAAACGGCGCGGGAGGGTGATGCATCGTAAAGAGAAAAAAAAAAATCTCCAGGCGCGTCCATTTTTTATTGTCTCCACTGAGTCCCGCTAATAAACCGTGCAAAGCCGTGCGCGCAGAAAACGGCGTTTGTTGCGCGTCTCCTCACTTGACATGGCAAACGTGCAAAAATGTATGTCGACAAAACGAGCAAATCCACGACGTGTGGCAGGAAGGGGGATTTTGTTAAGATGTGAGAATGCATTAGAATGCAAGAAATGGTGTGATGGCGAGGGGGACTGTTGGGAGAGACAAATCTGCATATGGAAATTAGGGTTAGCATTGATAAAATTCTACATAAAGTGCACTGTTCTCTATTAATCGGAAACTGATTCCAACGATACCGAGTGGGGGGGAAAGACTAAGGAGTCAGAGCATGAAACCGGTTATATGGTCCAGTGCTTTAGCGTTCCTTGATAAAAACAAAAAACAAACGTGATTTAAATATGCCAACACTGCAGCATCATTAATCGTGAATCGTAATTTTGCTAAGGCCTAATTGTAACTCCGGAAGAAACTCATGGAAGTGATAAGCTTGCTTTCACTCTAACGAGGCTGAAATCTGTCCTCATCCGTGTCATTACAATAGATACGTGTGTTTCTTTAAACAGAAATATGATACAATCGTTGTGGTAATGATATTTTCACAATAGTGTTGAGAAATTAACGTTTTAAACATGTTGAAAACACAACAGTGTAACTGGGGAAACAAAAACGGCGAAGGAAATTAGTTGGGGTGAACTATCTTGCTGTTTGTCGCGCGTCACGCTTTTGGCCCCGCCCAGATTCAAACTTCAAACCAATCGTCTTGCGCAAAACCCTGAGCGCATGCGCAGTTTGTCCGCGCGGGACAGAACGAACACAGAACCAATAATGCTGTGACAGTATTGTAGTATTTACAGCATTAACACACATTTTGTGATCATTACTCCCGTAAGAGGACAGAATACAAGGTTGGTCGTCTTCAAAATGACGTTTGCGTTTTTAGAGGCACTGCTATATTTATTTTTATCCTTTGTTTTCACATCTAAACCGTACATTTCGCGGATGAAGCATATATTATTAGCAGCTGGTAATCGAATAACCAGTGGCGCAGTTAATGTCTGTTGAGTAATATAATGATTACAAACACACACACACACACACACACTCTTTTAAAAAATGAGTTATTTGATTACCTCTATAACTGCTATATGCTGAAATATAAACATGCTCACAGTTGCTATGATTTGGTTAGCAATGTGTGTCAATAGTGTGTGCAAGAATTGTTTGCGATTCTATGAACAGAATTCTTTGATAGAAAAGGAATAAATAGTAAGATGCACTAGTTAACAAGTGTAGCTAATTTGTGCTTAATGCTGTGTTCACTTTGTAAAATAAGATTCTTTGGTATAAAATGAATGCTCCTCTGCTTCAGTGTAAATGATGGTGTTTGTGTATCTCTCCATTTTTAGCAAAGGTGTCCTTGCAGCATGGACGATGACTTCAGCCAGTCGCTCACTCCACCAGTTTCTCCGTTTGCGGGTGGCAGCTTGTGTGAGCTGACTTCTCCCCGACCGCTGTGCTTCTCCTGCTCTGAGACAAAGGATGACCCATCTAGAGGCTTTTCCACAGAGGGATACATTGCTAGAGGCTCCTTAAAACGGTACAGTCATTACTCTGCACCTTGGACTCAACATTTGTCTCTGTGTGTATTTTCGTGTAGACAAACGCTTCCGTTTTTTCTGTCATGCTGCCAATGTCCGAACAAAACTTAAGAAATTGAAAAATCTGTTCTTTCTAGGCTGCTGTTGCAACTTGACCCAGCCCCTGCAGAATGTGAGACAGACACTATAGAGATTTTTGGCTTTGTCTGGGTCACAGAAACAGCACTAGTGGAGTCTACAAAACTACTCTTTGGTCTGTTTAGGTGAGGGGGAAAAAAACCTTTATCATACAAGTTTTCTGATAGATAACCTTTAAAATTAATATCCACAACCAATCAAAACAGTAAAGGTGTAACTGACTAAACTTTCACGTGTGTTTTGTATTTCAGGCAAAAGGTGTACAGGCTGGAGACCTTAGTGCAGTCGAGTTCAACTCGTGACTTTGGTAATTGTACTCGCATATACAAAAAAAACCCAAACACAAATCCACAGTGAAGGTGTGTTGAGCCACAGAAACCTGTAAAATTGCCTCACAGTATTTATTCAATAAGTGTCTATAACGTAATTTGGGGAGCTCGTGAAGTCAGCAGCAACACTTTTTTGCTCAGAGATTCACAAAAGAGATTTGAGTCAGCGGTTCAAAGTTAAGCTTGTATCTGCAGCCGTAATCGACATTTAAATATTTGAATGCTATTCAAACAGCCTTGCAAAAGACTGTCCTGGTTGGAATAATAAAGTTATATGATTGGCAGAAACAATGCCAAAGCTCATTATGAAATTCCAGAAAAATATGGTCGGTATTTCATTCGATGTGCTGTACACCTGCACCTGTTCAATAGCCTTCACATCTCTCATGCGTTATAGGTCAAGTAGGCAACCTCCACTATGAAGCTGAAGACCTGAGACAACAGTGTGTTTCATTTCTGCAGTATGTCAAAGTCTTCTTGTACAGGTGCTACATCTTTTAACACAACCTCTACTGCTCTCATTGGAACATTGATATCCTCCAATCTGTGTTCTTCTGCTGCATTTCTTTATTTATTTGGCCATTTTCCTCTTTGGTCAGGTTTCTGCCACCTTGTAGTTGTCTGGATACAGATGCCGTGCATCCCTTCCACAAGCTGGAGGCTCAGCTTCCATCTGCTCTCCTGGAAGAGCTCTTTGGCATCACGCTTCTTATAGGAAGACTCAAAGACCTGCCCGCCAGTCTTCAAAGCGCCTTCACTATGTCCAACCAAGGAAAGGTTTGTATCACATGTGATGGGGGGGGGTTAAAAAGACCCCAACAGTCATGAATACCAGAGTTGTAATTTAAAAAAAAGGAAAGTAGCCATTAATTCAGAAATCTCATCAGCAAGAACATTTCATTATCTGCTTTCATTAAATATTACTGGTGCATCTCTCTGAACGTGGTTGTCTGTATTCCACCCACAGATTTTCCCTCCCTCTTGGCATTTGTTACACCTTCATCTTGACATCCACTGGTCAGTCTTGGAGATTCTTCACCTGCTTGGAAACAAGCTGCAAGGTTTGTTTCCTATTCTATTAACAGGCTACAGAGACAGGAAATAGATATGGTAATATGAGATATGTTTCTAAGCAGTGCTGCAAAAAAACTGTTATTACAGAAGCACTTTAAAATGTTGGTAATTGATGCATAGTTGATGCTAGAGAAATATCATATTCTGCTTATTGGCAGCAGGTGGAAGGATTGTGCCCTTGCTGGTTATGATGTCTAAGCACTAGTGCAGCAGGCAGTAATCCCCAGACGTGAAAACACATTGTGAGTCATTATCTTGGCTTTTTGTAATTTTACCCATTTTTTCTCTCCAGGCCAGGTGGTGTACGCCCACCAGTTTGTGAACTTGACTGGGGAGTACCTGACAGATACCAGTTTGTTTGAAGAGCACCTGTGCAATCTGCTGTGTGACCTGACTGGTCTGGCCATGGGCAAATACAGCAAGGTGGGCGGATGGCCGCAGAGATGCGCCGCTTTTGCTTCTAGATTGTTTTTCTTTTCTTTCTTTTTTTAAATTGTAGAGAGCTTCAGTCCTACTGCTGAATATGTTCATTAGGATATTTAGTATTCGGTTGCAGCTGCAGATGGCAAATATTCCCTCTGAGTATTAGAAACGCTTCTGAATCAGAATCGGTAATAACCATATTAATCATCTTTTTGCCTACTTGTAGCTTTACAAAATTAATCACAGTGTTTATACAATCTTTAATCCACTTATTAGTCTTTATATGTTTCTGTGGAATGGAGCCGCAGCTGTAAATTCCATTTTTTTCTGAAATTGGGTTTCCAGGTGAGACCCACAGAAGCACTGAGCATCCATCATTACCTTTGTCCCTGCACCAAAGAGTTCTGGGTCCTCCTCATGCACCTCCTGGAGCACAGACATAAAGCGATGCGCAGACAGGTAAAAACAAATACGCATCTGGTCACACTAGCGGTAAATTATGAATCTGTCCACATTTAACTGACCAGTGTGTGTTTCCTCTAGTCTTTCTGGAGCTACATGAATTCCTTGTTGAGGCCTCTGGTTTCAGGGAAACCAGCACCAGAGCAGTTCAGGGGCCTCCCCACACATTGCAACGACCTTCTGGGATTTACGTGGTGGCTTGTCACCCACGTATCCATGTTGAGCCAGTACAATCGTAACGGCACACCTCAGACTGAGGTAAGAAAGAGAAAATTAGCGTCAATGGTTATTACGCTGTAAATATCAACACAAATGGTGAACGGGGTTACCCGCAGGAAATACACATTTATGCTTGGAAAGACTCCAGTAACACATTTGGAGAAATTTATGTTTTCTCCTGTGTGTCTTTATATGATTCTGCACCTGAAACTGCTCCAATTCTCAAACCTGGACGTAACTCAAGAAAACATTCATGAATTTTAATCAGATTTTGTGTGTATAGCTATTACCCCAAGGAACATACAGCATGCTTGCATTGTGTGGATATAATTTCATACAGGTGGTGGTGGTATGTGCTTAAATAGCTTTAAGACAAAGTGAAGACTCCTAGTTCCTGTAATGACCAAATCATAGAAAGAAAGAAATTTCACCTCGTTGCAAGTAAATTCTCAAATGAGACCCTCCCAGATTTAGCATTCATATTGATAATTACCTGGTTCTATTTTGATGTATATTCTGTTTTATCTGCCCCAGAAAAATGTAGGAGATAATTGGAATTTTGTGGAAGAACTGCTCAAATTAACCTGTAACCCCAAGGTAAGTACTGGTTGTAGTTTTGGCCATAGAACTATAGAAGAATGTTACATTTTGAGATGCAGGCTAAACTGATTATCTGTTTGCGTGGCTATAACAGCAAGGTTTACCGGAGGAACACATCAGGATGCATGTTCACTGTTGTCTCAGTCTCAGCCTGCTGTGGGAACCCAGCACCAGTGCCGTTTCCACTCTCTGGGAGTACTACAGCAGGAATCTGGTGAATAAATCTTCAAAGAAATATAGAAATGAGAAGTTGTGGTGAAGGAAGGTGTATTACAGACTGTAAATGTTCTGCTTGAGTTATATAGATTTATATTTGCATATATTGTGAATTTTTCCAAATATAGTGACAGTTCACAGGCAAATTGTGCATATTTCCACCAGAATGCTTCATGCTCTGTGAAGTGGCTCGGAGTGTCTGACTTGGGCACTTTGTACAAGACACCACTGGCTCTGCTGGCTCAGGCTCGCAGCTGCTGCTCTCCTTCTCCCCTCCACTCTCTAGGACACACCCAGCTGTACCGTTCAGCCAGCTCCTTCCACATCTTCCTGCGAGTGCTGGCCCTGTGCCTCGCCCAGGATGGGGTTGCGGGATTCCCGCAGAGACAGATCAAAGGGAGGTAAGGCTGGTTAGAAGGCAGGGAGGTTTTAAAGTTCTCGCTTCTTCACAGTTCACACCCCGGAAAGTAGGTCTTGTGTCCAGGTAGCTGATTCAACACTACAAAGTGTGTGTAGTTTCTTTGGAGACGGAAAAGATAAAAGGGAAACAGCAGAAGAAGAAGCTGTGAGATGTGATTACTAATCAGGACTCGGCTTTGTAGTATTCCTTTGTTCCCCTTGATCTTCTTAAAGTATCATGTGATTTGGGGTCTGTTAGGATTTGTGTGTGTGTGTGTGTGTGTGAAGGCGCATACTTGCAGGAATGTGCGCGTGTTTGGACACTAGCGTGCGTTTTCGTCTCGTTTGTGTGCCTGCCAGGTGCACTGGGGGTCTTCCAGTTCCTCTTTGATATTTGCTCCAGCCCCCAATGGAGCAGGTGTCTCAGGAGTCAACCACCTGCTCCTTGGCAGAGACCAGAGCCAAGGAGCCTCCCACTGATGCAAACACGCGTGCGTGCACGCACATTTACACACGCCGCACCTGCTCTCTGGTGCGGCGCTCTTTAAGGCCACTGGATGGAGGGATTGTGGCGCTGTGTGGAGAAAGTAAGAAAAAAGGAGAGCGGTAAGATCTCAGGCTAATGCGCACATCAGAACTGTGTGCTGGACCGTCCTATATCCCAGGCGGACTGGGTGCCAAAATGAGGCAGCCATAGATAAATCCACCTAATGACTTCCCTCTGTCTGAAATGTGCTCAGTAGCGCTTCAGACATGGGGGCTAATTAGCTAACGACCGTGGCGGTTAATTCGCCTTAACAAAGCTGTGTTGGTTTCCAGCACGGATAGAGAGGGGGAGCGGGGAGATGTGGGTGGTAGGCAGTCTGGTTGCTGCCAGACCGGGCTGGGACGGGTCCAGATTCCCCACAACCACCAGCATTCACCTCCCTCACTACTACCTCCTTCCCCCCCCCCCCACGCCTCAGGAGGCCCGCTGACTGTATCGCTACAGCATTTCGGCCGCGTTTATTCCTGGCTGGGTTCTGCGGGACACCCGCGACGAGCATGTTGATCTCAAATGCTGGGAGTTAGGAGCATCTGCTCGCCCACGGAAAAAGAAGCTGTCCGGAATAAACAAACAGACAGACAGGTTGAGAGAACACAGATAATTCCCACTGCTGCCTCCCAGCACTCTGCTCATTTCCTTGTTACATATTACCCATTCATCTATTTAAATCTGCCTTCCCTCACAGTCTGACTGTACACTTGACCACCTACTCCTGTGAAAGTTCTCTGTTGAAGCTGATGTCGGTGTTAAACGGCTCTGTTTCATTTTATCGCTCGTCTGCTCCCCGTTTTTACGAGTCGCTCCTGTTAGTTTGCGCCAGGACGCTCGCTGTGTGTGTTATGCCTTCAACAGCAGCTCTGCTCACCTGTTTGGGCTACATCAATGTTTTGGGGTGGTTGTAAAGTAAAGGGGTGGGGGCTGCAGCTGTGTGTGTTTCCTTGCCAGGCGGGCAACAACAAGCTCGATTTGTGGCAGTGCCTGTTTGTGTGCAGGTTTATTGATCTCTCGCTGGTGTTGCAGTAAATTGGTTTGGCTGTGGAGAGAGGGACCCAGCGCCCACCGCTGCGTGTCTGAGTGTCTCTGACATTTAACATGATCTTTAAAGGCATTTCTCCACAGTGCCCGCAGGATCTAACAGCGTGCTGGGTGAGAGAACCAACCAGCACGCTGTTAGGTCCTGTTTACTCGCTCTCCCACTTTTTCTTTTCTCTAACACCCCTCCTGACACACACACAGGCGCTGCGTCACCCCCAGAGCTGAGGGGGTGATGGAGGCAGGTGATGTGGTGCACAGTGGGGAAGGAAAGTTCAGTTAGTCAGCATTTAAAGTCAGGGTTTTCAGAAGAAGAAACAAATCACCCCTTAAAACACCACTTTTACCCTTTTGTTCTCTAAGACCAAATGATATTACAAATAGACATGAAAAGACTCTTATACAGCCAGGACATTTTTCCCATAGTCTTGGATCTTCTTTCAGAAAATACCCTAATGGCTCCTTATGTTTTCAGGGTTTATTCTAAGTTCTCCCAGAAGAAGATGCAGGAGTTGTCTGAGACGGGTCTCATGAACTTCCTGCTACTGTTTTTGGTGGTGGCCAGACAGGTGGAGCTGGAGGATGTGGCCAGCAGGGCATGTGAGCTGCTGGGCTTCCTCCCTTCCAACTGCCCCACAGGTCACCGCACCCTCATCTGGAGGGGGCAGCTGTCACTGCTGCTCTTGTTCCAGGTACAGTAAGTTCGTCAAGTGGAGTATTCTTCATTTTAATATCCAAAGTAACAATTCTGTATCTGGTCTTTTTTCTCCAGGAGCGAGGCCTGGATGTGGGCGCACAGGCAAGCGCGCTGGCTTCCTCTTTCAATCAGACGGCCAAAGAATTTTACAGCAAAACGACAGAGGTGTCTCGTAAACTTGCCCTCTGGGGCCCCCTTAGCTCATACATGGAAGGTGTGGTGGAGGTGTTCGAGACAAGCACCAACCTCAGCCTGTCTCAGGAAAAGCTGCTCAACGAAGGCTTCGATTGGCTGCTGCCTGCTTGTCGCGTTTCAGAGCTGAATTCTGCTTTGAGCTTTCTGCAGGTCGTCCTCGCTCAACTCAGGTGAGGCCCAGTGACAAATGTTTCATTCTTCTGCTTCCCTGAGAGGTATCCCTGCAGATAATGGCTATATTCAAATGTTTTCAGACCAAGGCCATGCTGAGCATTTATTAAAATCTGATAAGTGGTCTGAACAGAGTAGAGTGATCTCTTCTGCTCTTCCCAGTCTGGCCAGGACGCCTCTCATTTCTCATGCTGACAATAGCTGGATTGTGCTGTCAGCAGGAATTGGTGTCTGTAAAGCCCGTGTGTTGCGTCGAGGCCCCCCGTAAGTCTCAGTAGACCTGGTGGCCCCGAGGTCACCCTGACCAGGTGCTGTTAGAGGACTGAGTAGAGTTACAAGCCCAAGAGAACCTCCACCCACAACTCCCATTGATAGGGGCACGGCACCAGTCCTGCGGGTGCATTGAGAGGCTACGGTCACGAGGGCATTAGGGCGAGTTCAGCCGTGGGACACGGGTGTTTGTTACACGATCACCCCATCTGGAGGTCAGAGAAGCGCAGGTGAAAGGGGGACTGTTGAGAGAGTCGACTCAAATCAGGTGAGATTGGGAGAAATAATATAAATTACAAAACAAATGATAGAAATAACATATCCTCCCCTGATAACTGGAATGAACATCCCTAACAATGTAATTAAACAATTTAACTGTGCCAACTACCCATATGAAATACAGATGGGAGTGATTATTTTCTGAGCCACAGCTCCCCCCCAGGCACTATTTCCAGTTGTGGACTGGTGGTTCAATGTATGTTCAAAATGTAATTAAAGTGTTGTAAAGTAATCAGGTTTACAGTGATAATACAACCGGCATATGATGCTTTCAACCCCCGACTTTTCCACCTCTCAGGTACACAGTGACCCCCCCCTCCCCCTCCTGCCCATGCACTCAGGGAAACCCTAACCTACATCCACTTCCAGCGGTGAAGTCCTATATAACAGGATCGCTCTTTAGGTTTGCTAATTCCCAAGTTCCCTCTCAGGTGTCAGGGTCGGAGGACACACATTTGCACATTAATGGCCGAGGAGGGAGCAAAGACGAGAACTCCCACAGGTCGACTGCGTTACAGCCCGAAACCACGCTGACCCATTTAACTGTTTTCTCCGTTTCAAATTGGTCCCACCAAATTAAAGATAATTCTTCGGCCTGGCAGTTCTTGGTATCTCTTTGTGATTAATGCCATGTTCCTCTGACACAATTAATGGGCAATTATGTAGCCTGGCAAATTTCGCCTGTGTATCATTATGTCGACTGTGAGCTGCGTGGAATCTGCACACATTAAGAAAATTATTCTGCCAATGGCTGAGACGGCGGAGGGTCCGAGGAACATTTACTCTTGACAGTCATCACCATGGTGCTCAGGCAAGACGCCAGTCGCAGGCATAATTCCTCAGTGTTATTCCTACCCATGACCCTCTGTTGTGGGAGGGTTTCTGCTGCTTGATGAGGTGAGCTGGCACTGCCAGGCCATATTGGATGTGTTTTGGTTCTGACAATTAATCTCCATCTCCTTGGCTTAAAGGAAAATACAAGCCTCCCTGAGAAGCATTTCTCTTTGTGAGCATTAAGACCTTTCCTGTGATATTGAGCGTTTATTTTCAAAGGCGAACGCAACTGCTGCTGAGCCTCTGATGAGAAATGTGGTAACACAGTTACACCTGTGTGTTTCGATACAGTTGAACATGCTCATTCTAGTTCGAGTTGGTATTAAACTAGGCATGTAATAGGTTCAACTCGGTGTGGGTTTGATGCCCCTCTGCTATTCATGAGAATTCTCCATTTTGTTCCATACGTCTGCATGACGGAAGCAGCCAGGGGAAGGGTTACGCAGGGTCCCTATTAATGGTGTGTGTGTTTGTGTGTGCACTCCGAAAGAAACCGCAGCAAGGGGGATTAAGTGGGGTCTCTGACGATGTCTTGTACAATGAGGGTTGATGGGTGTGAAAGGCCCATTCCGCAGTAGTAACGAGGCTAATGAATTCAGACTCTAATCGATTGTCTCAGCTCTCTCTGGATTAGATGCAACCTTGCTGGAAGGGAAGGCATTGCTGAGATGTGTGTGTGTGTGTGCGCGCGCGTGTGTTAGTAGCAGACTAGAACCCCCCCCCATCCCACCCCAAGTCCCTCTATCCTCCCCCCCACCACACACCTCAACCCTGCTCCCCCACAACCCCCATCAGGGTGAATGGGGGGGACAGAAGGATCATCTCCAGTATAAATGAGATTACAGCTCCTTCAGCTGCTTATCTGGGCTAATGCCAGCCACTGTGGGGATGCTGTAGCGGCTGGGGCCGGGCCAGGGATGAGCCAGAAGAGCCAAAGTATATTCTGTGTACAGGGGGATCAGCATTAGGCTGCACTCTGTGCCTCAAATCCTCCTCACCTTCCCCACCTCCACCCTGCTCTGCTCCACACTGCAGCGCACTGCTGCACCCAGTAATCCCCCAGGAGAGAAGGGAGGAAAAACACAGAGGAGCAACACAGAGTAGCAGAAGGATTTGAGAAAGTTGAGGGGCAGAGATGCTGGTTGCAGGTGTTGTACATTAGAGCGGGTTGGATTTGGATTTTGCATGTATAGATTTCCTTATCTGTTCTCTGTGTGTGTGTGTGTGTGTGTGTGTGTGTGCCTGCCTGCCTGCCTGCCTGCCTTCAGACGGGTCCATCAGCACAGTGTCCAGTCAGCACCCAACTCTTCATTGGCTCCCTCTTCAGTCAGTGCGGTGAAAGAACGCCACCTAGCGGTCGCCGCAGCCCTGTGGGCTCACTTCTACCCCTTCCTGCGCAGCCTACGCCTCTCCCAGACCCCTCCAGCTCTGCTGGCTGATGCTGCTGCAGGTCAGTAACTGTAGGGGGGAGACACGGAGAGGAAGAACACGCAGGAAAGAGTTGGGGGGGGCTTCGATCAAAGTGAATATTGAATATTAATAGTTGAGCAATAGAATAAGATATTTTTAGGGTTTAAAAAAACACCAGGAACGATGTCTTGCAGTTACAAAGTCCTCACAAGAGCTGCATCATTATTATTTCTGCTTTCCCAGGTTTCACTCTGTTGGCATTTGATCTGCCCAGCTCCGCCCCCCATGACCTTCAGCCCAGCCCAGTCCAGTCTATCATGCAAAGTTTCGGCTGGGATGATATGGTTCATCCACTTCTTGTCACTCGTTATCTTTATCTGCTGGAAAACCGGTAAAGTTCCACTCTGATTATTAGTTGTCGTCTTCTGCACATGAAGTGTTCCTACGCAGAAATTTAATTATGACAATTCCCGTTTAATCCAGGGAGCTCGTGTCCTCCCTGAGCAGCGATTCCGCACAAAGCCTGTCAGTGCGGTCCTGGTTCCGCTGTGTTCTGCAGCAGCATCATCACAAGAACCCTGATGGATCTGACAGCAGAACAGGTGCCGTCATTAGTAGATAATCTTATATGGTAATAAAACAGGCAAGATTAGTGAGGAGCATCTATAAGAGCCTGCGTCTTCTCACAGCGATTCTCTTGGAAATTGTACACAAATGCTTTTTTTAAAATTGAATTACAAATATTACAAATCATTTGTTGGTTACGGTTGGTCCTTTGTCTTGTTAGGGCTAGAGAATGCAGATAATCCCCCCGCGCTCTGGCGCTTGTTTGTGCTTCCAGGCCGAGTCCTGCAGGAGCAGCTGTGCGAGCTGACTCGCCTGGTGCTGAAGCTTCCTGAGGTGGACGGCCTTTTCCAGAGAGCAGGCCTTCAGGCCACAGTCACCAGACCAGATCCCGCTTCAGTCCTGGAGATGTTTGTTAAGGTAACTGCTGTGGAGAATAGTGGAGCGGTATTTATCTTTGCCAGGCACAGTAGAGGAAATGCGACCACCGGCAGTACTGCCTCACCTATTTCCGTACATTTCCTTACTGATCTGCTTTAATGTGGAGTCAGGCAGTAGGCAGCGTGTACAACGGACTGCAGGCTCTGTCTGAACGTTCCTCCATGGTGACCAGAGCGCTGAACTACATCGGGGGCATCATGAAATATATTAAACCCTCACTCACGAGTAAGAACCAGGAGGGGCTGAAGCTGGTGTTCTGGGCTGTTGGTAGGTGTGATCCAGTCACTTTCAGAAGCTTTTGCACTATTGTGGTAAAGGAATTTCAAGGGAATGAACGTTGACATTTGTTGTTTTTGGATCGGTCCAGGTTGCATTGTGAAGCACTGGAGCCCCCTGCTGGCCACATCCAAAGCCCAGCAGCTGCTTTTTTCCATTGTTGACGGTCTGTTGCTTCCCCGCAATGTTACACAACAGGACAAAGCACTGAGGGACAACCTGCACCTGTATCTGCAGGTTAGCTCATCTATCCCATCCCCTCACTGGCATGACTGGAACTAACAGGTTGTGGTTTCAGACCAGAGTTCATGCCGATTCTCTTTTGAAATGGGTTCCTCTCCAGGGTCTGTCGGTGGCTGCAAGCTTGTCCCAGTCTCAGGGGGCCTACCTGAAGCAGCAGCTCCGTTCGGTCATCCGCAGGTATCTGGACCATTTCCTTCCTGCCTCGCCCTCCGTGGGCATCATCGCCAACCATCCGGTGCTCCTCAGTGCCTGCGAGGTCAACCCCACCCCCGGGGGGGCGGCGTTGAGGAAGGCCATCCTAGAGGTGCTCTGGTACGTCACACAGGACCGTGGACAAAGTCATCTTGGACATCAAGACGTTGATTTGACTCCACTTTGATATTCACAAGCCTCTGAGTTCCGGTGTATTAATGTGTGGTTTACAGCGAGAGCTTCCTGCAGTTTAAAGGTCACGCTCCTCCGCCAAGGCTTGCGTCAGTCCTCGCGTTCCTCTCGGAGCTTCTAAGACGGAACAATGACTCAGATGCCGCCCTACTCACTCTGCCCCTCCCCTCCCTGCTGCGCTGCATGATGGTCAACGAACCGCAGGGTGAGATCACGCTCGTGCATTTCTGCTCATAGATGAGCGCACACTGGGGTTGGTGAGCGTCCCTTTCGGGGTTCTGCTTCTAGCGTCCTGGTGCGGCCCAGAACGAATTACTCATTGTCACTCTTCCAGCGAAGGAACCTACAATTCAAGACCACCCTCTCTGCTCTGAAATAGAAAAACAGAGTTTTTAGAGAGAGGCTCTTTATCGTCTCTTATTCTTGTTCTTTCCAGCCAATTCTGAATAACAACGCTCCCGTTTTTCTGTGATTTCAATCGAATATCGGCACAATAGAATAACCACTATAATCACGGAGCACGCCATCAGCGGGCTGGCCGTAAACACATCCTGAACACGTGCAATTTTCATCAACCCTCATTTTGGGCCAAATTATAGCGAATCGGTCACCGAAGACTATTTTTTTTCTTGCCTCTTCAGTGAGGAAGACGAGCACGGACGCCTTACAGCTGGTGGTGGAGCGGCGCGCTGCCACATCCACAGAGGGACCGTGTGGCCACATGCTCAGCGTCTTCCAGTAAATGACCGTTTCCACCAACAGGCTTTAAGCCGCGCGTCGCCGCAGCGTTAACCGTGGCGTTTCCCCTTGTTTGGCACTAGCTCATTTGTGAAGGAGAACGAAGGAGTGTACGAGCGGCAGGTCTACAGCGTCCTGGAGACGGTGGCTGTGCTCGATCCCGCCTTGGTTCAGGCTCTCGTTCCGAACCTCTCTCTCAGCCTGAGACACACAGAACACAAGAGAGGACTGGGAAAGAACATCGCCTTGAGGTGAGAACGCACATGAATCACACCGCTCATCGCCTTCAATTATTTTTAAGTTGTCTAGACAATGAGCAAGTATTATGTAATGAAGTGCAACAGTTCCCCGCCGCTGACTGCTGCATCTCTGTGTAACAGGAGTGCCTATAAGAAGCTGCTGAATCTCCTTGGAGAATGTGGACAGGCAGAAATAACCAGCCTGGAAGCAGACTAATGCCTTCGGTGACGGGAGCAGCCCCCCGACCCATCGGCACCCCTGAGAAACACACGTTTATTCCAAAACCTTCGGTCCTGTAAATCAAGCAGACTGCAGCAACCATAACACACAGCTGAGTTCCGACGCGTCAACCCTCTTTATTTTATCTCAGTGGTGCCGACAGAAATGGACACATTTAGCAGAAGTCTGACTACAAAATACACACAAACATCATGACATTGTTGTGTCTTGTACCAGCTAATGTACATTTCTATTGCATTTGAATTTGGTAAGTAGCAATCGTGCTTTATGTACCGATCCCGGTTGTAACATCATGTATATACTTTAAATGACTTAATAAATATGAATTCCAAGTGAGTGACGCGAGTTTTGATATGGGCACACGTGGTTATGCCGGCCGCTTCTGGATCTGTCTCTGCTCGGAGCTATAAATTACCCATCTGATGACCATCATAGGAGAATGGGGGGGGGGGTGAAGCACTGCGCTCCAATTCTCCCTCGCCCTCTCCAAGTCGCAGCAATATCACGCAATCCAGCTTTGGTTCGGGCCTAATCACACGAAGATTCGCTCCCGTCTCTCACAATCACCGAGTCCCATTTACCGCCGTCGCCGGCCGTTTCCGAGCCTCGTCGCCACGCGTCCCTTCATCTCTTCAACGCCGCGTTCCTTCATCAGCATTAGAAGTGATGCGGGCAGGAGAAAAGGAGCGTGGGTAATTCTTTAGTCAACGTCGCGGCGAAAAGAAGCCATTTCGCATCACGCCTCTCATTCAGTACCGACGATTCTGAAAATGTCCACTATTCTTTTGTTTCGGAGCGATGACACAGTGCAGGGGGGCCCGATTTCTAAGAGCACAGAGGAAGGTTATTGTGTTATACAAAACAAAACACACACACCAGGAGTGCCGAAGCATCCTCTCAGGTCAACAACGTCCACACAAACTTCAGAGTAATTAAATAATTTCATGGTCACCCGAAGCCGGCGAGCCTCAGGCTGTTGACATTTGCTAACCTAATCTGTGGTTTCAGAACACGTGCGCGCGGGCCAAGGCGGGCTTTGTTGATCTCTTGAAAAGTGTAAGCGCGCACGTTTTGCAGGCCACCACAGTGATAATAGAGGTTTGATGGTTTGATAGCGGGAAAAGCGTCTTTACCAGATTACAAAGAAGGACAAAGTCTTTGAACTGCCGTGGACGGCTGCGGCATTTCAGAAATGTCTGCTTACCACCTAATTGGTAATAGGATTGACATTTTCTTCATGTCCCGGGGAATAATAATCCCCACAGATTTCTTTTTTTTCCCCCCACAACTTGCATGTGTCTTCGCTGGACATCATAAATTGAGGATCCGCCTTTGGGGAAATGCACCAGATATGCTTCATTATTGAGACAGCCGCCTGTTTTTCAGTTTCCTCCAAGCTTCCACCGTAATGGGCTTCGTGCGGAACAAGAAAGGCATTGCTAATGCGTTCGGAAATCCCTGTGCTCTCACGCCAGAGACGACGGCTTCAAAAATAAACACCATCGAGCCACAGCTGCAAACTCCGAGCGTCCGCACTTAAAAGGAGGCTCGTCCTTTCTGCAGGGTTCTGACGTCTGATTGGCCGGCGCTCTAGACGGCTCCTATCCTGTGATGGGGCACTTGTAAAGTCTGCAGGTTTGGGCAGGTGAAGTAGGGAGCGGGGAGGAAAGATGTGGCGATCCCGTTGGAGGCAAACGGGAGCGTTGGTCCGTAAAAAACCTCCTCCTTCCCATCGGTACTCAGATCCAGCACCTGAGGACAGACCAATAACATATTGTGTTTTTGAACCATTTTTGCCCCACGAAATACAAATTAGCCACAAAATAGTGGGAAAATGTTCAGTTCTCATCACTACATGGTTCCCTAAGCATTACTCACCAGCCTCTCACTGCTGTTAGTACCATTAATTGGGTGATTAATACCAGATAGTGATGAAATAAAAAGGGCCTTCACACCAGTATTACCAGTAGTATTACAACTCCCAAAAAGCACTTCTCCAACTCCGCCGTAGAGAGGCAGAAAATGTTAACTGCTCCGCACTTATATAAGGCTTTTCTGCCTTAATGTGCCAACCACTTTAAATGTTTGCCTCTTATTCTCGCAAACACACGCCCACACACGAGGTGCAGGTCAGACCATCTGGAGAAAATGCGGTTCAGTGGGGGTTTTTTTCTGAAGGTCAAGTGTGCGCGCAGCTTCAAATTTTCACAAAGAGGAGGAGAATGCGCGGGAGCGGAGATTCGTCGATAAAATATCCGAATTTCTGTGGCCCCGGCGCGCCGCGGCCTCCTCGGGTCGGAACCGCTCACCTGAATGCACGCCAAGGGCTCGTTGGTCCAAATGGAGTAGCCCCCGACCACGTAGATCCTGTCGTCGTGGACGGCGACTCCGGACTCGTTCTGACCTGCGGCGGAGAAAGAGGCCAGAGGTTTCTTCTCAAGCTCATTCCAATATTGTTAAAAGTGCTGAAAATTTAACAACAGTTTGGGAAATAAATACGCCCATATTATACAAACGGAGTAAATGGATTTAATATGACGATGGGTATTGATAATATCACAATTTTCTTAAATAAACACGACTGGAAGTACCAGGGTCCAACCTCACCTCCTACACTTTATTTTAAACACTATAAATAGTGAAGTATAAGTCAAATATTAGCTTCTTAAATGGAGTGGAAGCAGATAATGTGAATAAATTACTTCAAAAAGTTGCCCTGGGTTAATGCATTTCCACTCACTCATTATCCATTATCCGGTTAGTTTCAACAGATTAATCCGGACTAGGAATATTAAACGCGTGCGCGGTTCCTCCACGCCGCCCACCTGTGAGCAGGCTGAAGGAGCAGCGCGTCCACTGGTCCACGTCCATGTTGTAGGAGTCAATATGGCGCACCAGGATGCGGTCGTTGTTGTAGTCCAAGTCGTTCCCCCCCAGCACGTACAGCTGCCTCCTCACCGCCGCCATCACGTGGTAAACTCGCCTCTGCAGCATGGGACTGCGGGCCAGCCACTGGTCCTGATGGGGAGCGGGGTGGAGGTGGTGGGGGAGGGGGGGGGGGGGGAACAGATGGAGGGGAAGAAAGGGGGAAGAAAGTGATGCAGATGAGAGGAAGGTGAGATGTATGAGGAGGGAGGGTGGCAGAAAGAGAGAGGGTGAATAAGAAGATTAATATTTAAGCATATCCATGCATGGGTAATTGATGTATGCTCAGTTCTGGATAAATAACGTGACACTGGAGCTCCGGATCGTACTAATGACTTCCCTGCCTGTTTCTAATCATATGTTTCAGACACTCCATTTTGCACCGAAGATCCCAGCTCATTTCACTAAGTGTGGGGAAGCTTATTTTGCGTCCCTGTGTGTGTGTGCGCGATCGAGGCGGAGAATGAGTGTGTGTGTGTCTGCTGGGAGCTGACGGGTGGCCATCTGTTGAGGGTAGAGTGGGTGGGGGGTTGCTGTTGCTCTGGCAGGTGAATGTAGATCCGCGGTGAATACAAATGAGACGCGCTCCCTCTCTCTTTCGCTCACTCCTGCCTTCCTGCGCCTCCACGCCAGCGTGCGCAAACACGGGCCCATATGGATGCGCACCTCTTCCGTGCGCCCATAGCTGCACATGCGGCCACGCACAGATCCGGACCCTCTTCAACAGCTGGTCTGTATACGTGCACAAACGCGAACCGGAGCTGGCCACATTCCGACGCCGAGGCTCCCGACTGTCGCGGAAGATTCCATCACAATAACGGCGCTCCCAGATATTCTGCTTTACCCTGAGAAATGGATTTTTTTTTAAAACGGGAATAATTAGCAACAAGCCAGAATGCAATTTGTCACCAGTCCTCGCTCTCTGAATAAAACTGTAAAGTTAAAAATAAATAACTCAAGCTGCTTTCCTGCATTTCACAACGCCGCTGCTTTCGGTTAATTTCCAGATGGTGTAAAAATCAATTAGCAGACTCTTGACACCTGCCTGCTGTGCACCGTCCTCGTGGTGAACGGAACGTCTGCCTTAATGTCGGCACCAAAAGCCACCGTTCCTGCGGCGGCGCGGCGCACGCGCGCAACGCTGTCGGGATGGACGCGCCACGGCGCCCCGACACTTCCGGGACTGGCGAGATTTACTCTCCGTTGCTTTGCTATGGCTGGAAAGTTGTCTCTGCGCCAACAAATGCACCGGAAGAGTCAACACGAGAGGTTGGTTTGTTTTGATACGCAGGTCAAGACGGGTTTTTCCATCTGACAAGTGGGAGTTTTGGCAAAGGCTGCATTTCCTGTTAGGTGGAAGAAAAAGCAGCAAGGTCAAACTCGTCTTCAGTACATCAGACTCATGTGTGGAAGCAGACATGCCCGGAGCTCTGGGGACCAACTATTACGCACAGGAACTATTAAAAACCAGCAGCATCAAGAGTCAAAATACACAAAAACTTTTTTATAGCCGACTTCTTTGGCTGTTTTAGAGGAATCACAGGGATATAAGTGCCTTCATTTAAAGGCAGTATTACAGGAGGGGCTATTATCTTTGCACATCCCGGAAAATGGCCGGACCATTAACATTCATTTGAAGTTGCGGCCACTTGCAAGATGGAAGTCTAATATTTACTTTATTTTACAATTTTCACTGGCTTCGTCGCTGACGTTAGCATCAGGCGGAGCCGTTTCAGCCGCTCCCTGAACGTATTGATTCAAGCCGCAAATGATGAACCTCTCCAACAGGAATATGCTGCCTACACTATTGTGGTCAGCGTACAAAGGCCGGACCATTATGACCATTATGACTCCTGATGGGAGCGGTGGACCACTGGAGCTCGATGGCCGATCAGCTGATCAGTTACCTGGTCGGGGTCGTACACCATCAGCCGGTTCTGGTACTGAGCTGTGTTCGTGACCCCGCCTGCAGAACAGAGGGACAACATTCAGAGAGCAGTTTGGAGGCGCCCCGGCGAGCCCGCGTCAGTGCTTAGGTGTCGTCACCTGAGATCCAGAGGAGGTCGTCGGCCACACAGCCGGCGTGGCAGGACAGCGAGCGGTCGAAAGGCTGCACAAACATCCATTTGTTCCTCTTGGGGCAGTAGCGCTCCACAGAGGGCAACACCTGCCTCAGCTCGTTCCTGCCCCCCACGGCGTACAGGTACTGGCCCAGAGCCCCCAGGACAAAGTGTTCTCTGCAAGCCTTCATGGGGGCAATCTCAGTCCAGCAGTTGCCCCTGGGGTCGTATCTGCAAGCGGTCCGAACCGCGCACGTCCTCCCGGTGGCGTGCTCCACCTCCCCGCCCACAACGAACAGGAAGTTCCCCATTACGGCCACGCAGTGGTGGCTGCGGCCAGTGGGCATGGGGGCCAGCTCGCTCCAGTTCGACCCCCCGGCGACGCGCACGTGCTCCTGCACGGAAGGGTTGAAGTAGCGCAGCTCCCTGACCCTGCTCACCTCGCGCTTCCTCCCACCGACGATGTAGAGGGTGAGGGACTGGAAGCGGGGCCTGGTGCGGTCCGACTGGTGCAGGGGCTGGGCGAAGGTGGCGTGGTGGTAGTCCAGGGCCTCCTCCACCAGGGTGGCGACGGTGGGGCTGGACTGGACCAGAGCGTGGCTACGGGCAAGGTGGTGCAGCGTGGGGACGTCCATGAGGCCGTAGCGGACGTGCTGGAGCAGATCTTCGGTGTACTGGTAGCGGCAGTCGTGTTCGAGCCACATGACGACCAGCTGCAGAGGAACCAGATCAGCTGAGGTTTCACATTCATGTCAAAGGATCCAGTTTTTGTGCGATCTCTACTGTAAGAGGCGTCCTCCCTCGCTGCGGGGGCACGGAACACTCAAGTGTAATCATTCACATCAATGTGTGACCGATACTGTCGAGCCTTTTGTTAAATTCTGTGGTTTTAAACGCATTCCCTGCTTTTGATAGTGACTCCAGATCACAGCTAATGTGGCTTTTTAGAGTCCAGAGAAGACAAAAACGGCGCAGAAGAACATTAATCTTGACGGTCAGCCCCTCTCCTCCCCCTAAATATTTTCATATGGTCACGACGACCAGGGTGAAGAACAAAGAGACAGAGGAGAAGAAGAGGTCAGAAGGGGTGGAAGAGAGAGCAGGAAGTCAGGACGGAGCATCGAGAGTGAGAGAGTGGAACTGCTAATCATAAACATATTTCTCAGTGCCTGCAGCTATTAGGGCTAAACTGAAGCAACACACGCGCAGGCAGGCACATGCACACGCACTTATTAATCAGCAGCATTCAATATAGACTGTAAATATCCACAGGCAGCGTCCTTTGTTTAATGCAGGCAAACTGGGTTGCAAAGAAGGGATTTAATTGAACTCGAGAGCTGTGGAAGGTTATTTAGCTGTGACGAGGTGTGAATGTGGGCGAGATGACTGCAGATCACTGATACCATTATCGGCAAAACAAAGTGGGCTTGAGAGCGGTCTGAGGCAGCGCCGCCAAGAACTTCACAGAGCGCCGAAGACGGTTTTGATGGCTGGCCGCAGCCAAATCGGGACGAAATGAACGCCGGGTCCACACCAGAAACAACAAACTACGCATTTAGCTTTGGGCGCTAGCAGAGAAAGCATGAAATCAAAAACTCAACGATGTGAAATGAACATTTATTTCCCCCTTCAGCAGAAGTCAGAGCGCAACAGAAACCCAGGCTGATAACACTCAGCACAGACTAATGTGATCCACTTTAATGCAGCATTTAAAAAAAATAAAACTTAAATTATTCCACTGAATTAAAGGTGTGTCCTTGTGTTGTTATTACGCCTCATAGACGCGCATCTCACTGAAAGTGTTACTCAACTCATATGCGAGTCAGGATCATCTCTTTGTAGTATCTGTGCCACTCTCCTGTCTCTTTCCTCTGCCGCTCACCCTGCCTCCCTCCTCCTCATTGCTCTGAAGTGACAGTATATGTGTGTGTGTGTGTGTGTGTGTGTGTGTGTGTTTGAGTGTGTTTGAGTGTGCGTGCAAGATGGCAGCTGACTGTGAAGGTCATGCTGCATCACACAACTTCCTCAGGGCACAGAATAAATCAACTCCTTCTCCCCCTCTGTAGTGAAAGAAAGTGTGTGTGTGCGTGTGTGTGCGTGTGTGTGTGTGTGGAGAGCGAGGCCACAAAAGAGAGGGAGTGAGAGAGTGAACGAGATAGTGAGGCAAAAAGGTAAGGGGAGGGGGAAACTACAGAATGGCAGAGCAAAGGGTGGCGAGAGAGGGGAAAAAAAGAAAAACAAAGGCGCAGAAAATGTGATTTCCACAGCATGAGGGACTCTAAGAAAACTCCGGGTGACGATGATTGACGGCTGAGCTATATCGGTCCACTATTGGCGTGCACCCCCCCCCCCCTTTCTTTTTTTTTCGGACGACAGCTCCGGCTTGCCGTTCGCTTCCGTCTGATGCCCAAATTAACCTTCTGGGTGAAGTGAAGGAGGCCCAAAGCAGCCTAATCAGAGGCTGATTATGGCAGCGGCGGCTGGCTAAAGGGTCAGGGTAATTGTGCCATCAGAGGCCTGATTGTTTTCAATCAGACGGGCGGCCGAGTGACAGCTGGGGGATTGGGGCCCTGATGGAGCCTCGGTGGGCCTAATCAGAGAAGGGAAGGGGGAGAGAGACAGCAAAGAGGAGAGAGAGAGCGAGAAAGAGGGAAGGAGGGGGAGGGCTGATTGGTGCAAATGAACAGTCAAAACAGAAGTCCCCACCCTGCATCGCTGCTCCACTCCACAGTCCCTGCAGTTCACCACACACAAACATTCGTGCACGCACGTCACACGTGTGTCTGTCCGTGCACAGGCGTAAACAGCCCTTCCCACCGCACATCAATATTAAAATAAACAAACAACGCGTGGCGACGCTGCCGGCAGCCTTTCATTTGTTTCTTTGTAGTCTGTCATGTCATGAGTGTGTGTCACACACACACACACACACAGGCTCATGTGATGCCGCAATCAGCATATTTACATAGTGTGATAAGTGTGCTTCCATCAGCATTATTATTAGAATGTTATGTTGTAGCATTAACGAGGCACACGCAGGCTCGCCGTACCTTCCATATTTGCTCCTCGCTCAGGGAGGTGAGGCGGTCACTCTTGAGTACCTCCCTCAGGAGGCGGTAGGGGAGCTGCAGGGCCTCGTCCTGCCTGTTCTGGCTCAGCTCCGACAGATGCTCCACCAGGAAGCCCACCACGGCCTCCTCCAGGGTGGGCAGGTGGAACAGGTCCGCCACACGGTACAGTTCCAGGTAGTTGACACTGCTCAGCTCCTGCAAGACATTTGGGAATGGATGATCTCTTTCTGATACTTCTGATTTATGTATTTTTATCGCCTACTAGAAGAAACAACAAGTCTGGGCCTCTCTGCTTCGGCTACTGCCCCTGCAACCCGACCCCGGATAAACGGTGATGGATGGATGGATGGATGGAAGAAAAATATGCATATAAATAACGTGGTTTTATTTCGTATATATAGGTAAAAGGTAACATCATGAATGTCAAGCCAACAAACAGTCATGGGACAGAATGATGAAGAACAAACGGGGTAAACTAAAGTCAATAAAGCCCAGTTAGTAGAGCAACACTGCCATCTGCTGGTCATATGCGTACATCCACAAGCACTGCAGGTCAGCAGTAAATGTTTAATTAGATTTTCTACTCTGTAAAATCTGTGTCAGATTGTTCTTTGTGTTTGTTCAGGTTTTTTTTCTACAGTAATTTGAAGGAATTTGAATGAATATGTTGCGTTGAGTGCGAATGATGCAACATCAACTGTTATACCAACAGGCGTGTTCATTTGGGTCATGTAATCCATATATGATGAATTTAACAGTTGATGTTTAATCAAGTCAATATTTATGCACAAGAGCATCACCCAAATGGCTGGTTAATATATTTTTGACACGTCTCATGTGCATAACATTGAATATGGGGTATAAATTATTGTGTAATATTTTGATCTAACAGAACTCCAAATAAAAAAACTAAGATTGGCCAGCATATTTGGCCTGTTTTAAAATATACTTTTTATTATTTATAATAACCAGATCGATGTAACCACAAGGTGGCGGTATCGAGCCACTATTGTGGCGCCACTACGACACTGAAAAGCCACAGAAGCTGAAGATAATAACCTCCACCAGGAGGACACACATCACCAGACCCACAGAGACGCCCTCAAAAACCGGAAATAATACAGTGGTAGAAGTAATATGGTACTTAGAATGATTTTATTCCATTATTTCTCATTTCTTCCATCTTGGAAAATGACTGTTATGGCTGTGCAGCCAAATGATGCATAAAAGGGTGGTTGTCCTATAAACACACTTTCTTGGACTTAAAAAAAAAAAGGGTTCAGTATTTTTATTTGCACAGGTCTGTCAGCACAGGTTGTGCAAAACACATGTTAAAAACCGCACTTTCTTCAAAAACTCTAAATATCTACACGAACACAATTCACTTGTGTTACTATTTCCAAGTCCAAAGGTGAACTTAATTATCAGTAAATGAATTTCAAATGAGCCAATTGTTTATATTTCATCTTCATGTAGAAACAATATCTTCAATACAGCAGCAAATTAAGACTCTTGTGCTGTGGATGCTATAGATTATGATCAGAAATAGAATATTCAGATTTAGTTTAGACAGAAGAGCTGCCAGTGTGTGTGTGTGTGTGTGTGTGTGTGTGTGTGTGTGTATACCTGGATAAGGTAATGAGAGCAGAGATTGAGGAGTTCCAGCAGCTGAAGGTGGCTGCCTGCAGACAGGACGTCCTGGATCACCGCTGGCTCCAGCAGAATCTGTCCAGAGGAGGTCGTCAAGGAAACGGGATGAGAGGCCAAATGCAGCACGCAGCACACGTAAATATGACTTGAGCTTTTATGTTCGTCTGGTGCTGGTTGATTATGAAACAGCGGTTTAAAGCACATGTACTCCAGTCTGAGTCAAATTAGCTGCTTTCTTCATCACTGACGCAATTTGAGCGGCGAAACAAGAGACGTGTCTGCAAATGGAAGTGAATCATTTTAAAGTTCATTATCAGAGATTGCTTCAAATTCCACACAAGACCTAAATACGTGCCAGTAGATTGTGTGAGACATAAATTTTCGATCCATCTGTGGGATTAACTCTCACAGACGGAGGGCGCGCCACTTCCTGTTAGGTTCCTCCCCGTTTTATTGTGAAGAATGTGCCAAATATCCCATTTGGGTGAAACCTCTCCCACCGACACCTGTTCAAATTTATTTTAAAGGTCAGAAAGAGACTTTGGATAATCCATCGGGCAGCTCTGGCCTACATCCCCACAGAGGCAGAGAAGGTGAGAGGAAAAAGAGACACAGCAATCTCATCATTTGTCTCCTCACTGCTCATTACTGATGCTACAGAGGTGGGCTGAGTGTTGTCCACAACACCACTCGTGGGGATTTTATTTTGGTTTTACCGCCTACTCCTCGACTGATTTTCACCAAGAAAACAAACCCGACATGAACGCGTGCACAGAAACACAGACGTTATCTGACCTCCAAGCAGAAGGAATATATTTTCCCTCCGACACCAGTCAGATCAGCCCTGTGGGCTTGGCTACTAAGTGCTTTTACCTCTGCAGTCAGCGGCATCTGCACATTTATTTCCTACCAGGCGTGAGCAGCAGTCCATTTAACCCCGTGCACACTGACTGCAGCTCCCCATCATTGTTATCTGCTAAACGAACAGTTTTGAACACCGACTCTTCCACTTCAGCGTTTTAGGAGAGCCTGGCGGCGTTGGTGTGGGAGGACAGCGGGCTCTCGTGTGAACTGCCGTTCGTCACGCTCGTGAGCGTTTACCTGCAGGATCAGACGGAACGTTTGCACGCCTCTTCCCACGACAAGTCTGTGGGAAGAGGCGGCAAAGTCTGAGGGCGACGTTCAGGTGTTCAGTAAGCTGCGATGGTGCATCTGGAGCTCTTAGCGTGCCTCCTCCCTCACGCCGCTGGCCTCTGACATGTGGACGAGGGATTTTTATTAGTAGGTCATCATTTAAGGCGCGGGGATAAACATATTGCCATCATCTCATCTGCCATCATCTACGCTGGCAGAGAGGAACTGAGCCAACCAAAGCAGGGCGGCTCGCTCGCCTGCTGTTGACCTACTTAGCCCCCCCCCACCCCCACCCACCGCTGTCTCTTTGCTCATTTCCACCGGGGAAATAAAATTAGTAGTAATTGCAAAGTTCCTGGCCTCTGGTGCTGCATCAAATCCGCATAAGCCACTAGGCAGTTGATAGGAGCGAGCGTGGCCGGTATTAACAAGGTCAAGGAGGGTTATTAGAAATGATCACACACTTATTTGTTGCCGCTGGAAAGAGGTGGCGGGGGGAACGACTTCACAGCGACTTCTTCTCTTCTGGTCGCTCGCTAAAATCGGCCGTCTCAATTCGAAAACCTCAACCTGAAGGCCGAGTCCAGACATCATCATTGACAAAGAAACACTGGACTGGAAATATGCAGACGTGGGGAAAATCCATCATGTCCCTCAGCAGCTACCGTAGCTTCTCTGGCTCGCTTGACAACAGAGTTAAGACGAGGACAGGTCAATTCTCACAATCGATTCCCTGGACTGTCGGACAGAGGAACACTCCTGACTGCATTCAGACGACTCCGCCACCCGAAAATAAAACCCAATGAGCTGAGTATTGAGCTGACGGAGCTTCGAACACGGCCTCTCATATCAGCCCATGAATAAAATATCACTTATTTTTCAGGTACATTCTGTTCACGGAGGATCAAACTGATAAAACATTTAGCCTGTAGCTGTTTGAAGCAGAAAAACTTGCCAAATGACGCCAAATTTGAGGCGATTTCCTGCTTTCAGCTGGAGATGGCTCGGGCTGTATTAGTTTCAGGACCGCCATTAACTCCACCGCAGATTGTGGTGGAGTTAATGGCATTACTGGCAGGAACTTCGGCGTGACTCACTGCAGGCAGCAGAGCTCAGCTCAGTCGGGCAGCGCGGCTTAAAATGCCGCAAATGCGGATGAACGTCAGACGATTTGCGGCCGCGCTGCCAATCAGCGAGGCTTGAGCGGAGCGGCGAGGTTTGTGGCGATGACGCCGCTCAAGGCTCACCTGCCCAGTGTAGGCGAAGTCCAAAGCGTGCTTGAGTCCAACGCTGGTCACCCCTTGCAGAGTCACCTCGTCAGCCTCGCTCTCCACCATGCACAAGCTGAACATGGCCTGCAGACACATGAGAACACGGGCCGCAGATCATAACAGTGCAAAAGCCAAAAAAGGATGCTCGGCAATATCGATTACCAGTAATCTGATTAGCTTTATATTCCCTTCCTTGAATGTTCTCAGCCTCTGCAGAATTCTATTATCTCCCTTGTTCAAGCATCAACAAACTGAGAAATCTGTTTAGTCTGAGCACATCCTGAAAGAAAGAAAACACGGCAGTGCATCAAAAGCTGCCAGCCCCAACTTCCCCGAGCTCTTGGTTATTGACTCGCCCGCCTTGGCCCAAGAGGTCAGCGGAAATAAATAGCACGATCGGTACTTCCAGCGTTGCAGCCTCTGTCACGCTAACATGCGCGCGGGCCGCTCACCGTGTGCAACGCGAGCATCCAGCACAGCCCTGCTGCGTGCGAGTCCAGCTTGCTGCGCGCTGATCAAAGCTATCGAACGGCGTCACGCCACGAGGGGATGACGCGGCCATCGATCGGGGCCGCTCTGCAGGCGCAGCAGCATGGAGCCCATGAGCGGCCGGATCTTATGAGGAACTTCATGCGTTAGACCACCTGATACACATCATGGTCCATGAAACAGCCGTGCAGTGTTCTGTTATTTCATGTCATTATTTTAAGATCATTTTAGTTTTAATCGGTTATTTGGAGCAGCTATGTTCTGCCTCAAATCGCCTACATCCCAGAGTTTGGGGATGTGGTTTTTTGGAGGATGAAGGGAAGAGCTGGCACATCCTCTTTCCTTTATGTAACTATCAAAACAGAGACCGGGGTGGACTCGTTAGCGTTGCATTAAGCAGACATTAGTGGCGTTCGTTCCTCCCAAAACCCAGCCAATTAACTGAGTCACAACACCGCTGAACTTTAGCCCAGCGCTGAAGTCATCAGAGTTGACTTGAGGTGATGGTGGGTTTTATCTCAGGCCCATGCACGTCCCTCCTTAGGTGGTTTAGGCTAGCTGATTCACCACACCGCTAATTAAAAATCTGCTGGTCCGCTGAGCACAGGAAGACCTGTGGCTACACCTGGGGGATGCGGGTTGGTCAGTGCGCCAAAAGCAAAGACAGCGTGCACGCAATAGGCCGACGGCCTATGCGTTGCGTGTTTGGGTTGGCGTGCTGGGAGGTTGTGCACTCACTCAGCCTCTCCGCTTGGGTAGCGCCAAATGGCTCCTTTATAGATCTGGCACGGGGACAACCGTGAAGCAGCCCTCGCTGCAGTCATTTCCCATGATGCAGCAGCACTGCTTTTCCTGACCTGCCAGCGGAATTTATGTGCATATTGTGATCACATCAGCATTTGCGACTCCTATTACACCCAGGGAAACATCCCCATATTCAGGGAGGTCATTTCCAAGGCTGAGTGAAACATTAGCGCATCTCTGGGGGCCCGCGGCGGCGCTGACTGGCAAATGCTGCGATGACAGAAACGATGAGCGATTAAACTAAAAAACCCAAAGCACACGAGGAGCGGACGCAGCGCATTACAGCATTATGGAAGCAGAAGTCATGAAACACACAATCTTTCCACAACACCACTAGTGGAAGATTCTCAGTAATCTCAAGCATCAAATACAATAAATACAGGAAGCATTTACAATCAGGCTGCCATGGCAACACGTTAAACTGTAGCTGCCTCTCTGAGCAAAAGAATGAACGAAGGTCAGTCTTCAGATTACTGCACTGAATTCTTCTGAATTTTCCCCACTGATCAGTAATTCCTGCTAATTTAGGGACTCTGTACAAGCAAATCCCGAAGTCTGCACAGTTTTTCTTCAACTTCAGCCACAGTAGTTTACCAATTAGAAAAATATGCTTTAAAAGTTCACGCCTTTAAAGTGAAATACTGCCAAACACTGCCCCACCTCCATAATTCTGTGTCTGAGGGCTGCTGGCTGCACGGGTGGAGACGCAGGCTGGTCGTTCTCCACACCCACACCTGCTCAGACCTCCCACCTCATCTATTCATCAAGAACATCATGGAGACTCTGCTACGGCCCTCGCTGTAGAAGTTCAATCAATCAGGCCCTTGACTCTCTAACAAGATTCACGCCAGCTTCGACATCCAAGCTGGAAGTTAAAGCTAAGATTTTACTGTTATGGTCCCTGGAAACTGGTTCACGCTGTTCTGAGGCGCCCTTTTATAGGCGACCTCAAAAAGACTTCTCTGTAGAAGCGCTTATCTGCCTTTGAGTCCTAGAAAATGTTGAAGAACTAAAAAGATACTTCTTACTTTTAAAACAGTTTTTAATAAAGAATCAGCTAAAAGGACCTGGGCGTGAGCAGAAATCTGATACTTTTGTAGGATACCACGCTTTTGAAACAACCTTTTTTAACTGTCTGGGAGAGGTTTTGCCTCTCATCCAAAAGGCCTCTTCAGCTCTGTGGAGATGCTCGTGAGCTGTGGGTATTTATAGCTCTGTCTTCATAAAGGCGTTCATACAGAAACAGTCATGGACTGCGTGAAATGCTTCTTCTCCATGTCTGACCAGCTCCGTCCTGACTGCAGGGCCAACAGATGATGTGTTTCTCTATGACAGCGACCGCAAGAGAAGTTGCCTTGCGTGTGTGTGTGTGCGCGCGCGTGTGTGTGTGTGTGTGTGTGCGCGCGTGTGTGTGATAACAGCGATGCTTTGCCTTAGCATGACCACATCAGCAGAGGAGGCAGATGTGTTTGGTTTGAGGTAAACAGCTCACACCTGGTGGGAGAAACAGTTATAACCATTGGAGACAGACAAGGCGAAGGGAGACAAAAGAGAACTTCTTCACCGCCCATGAAGCCCTGACAGGCAGCAGTGGTCGCAGATGGCAAACTCAAGCTAATGTTGTTAAGCTCCACCAGTGCAACAGGAGGGCAGAGTTTGATTCTGGGCTGGTCAAACGCCCGTGGTCAACAACACCCTCGTCAGCCAGCCAAGACTTGAAAAGATGTTAAAAATATCGGAATGGAGCCGGTGAACAAAAGTGAGGAGGACGAACAATGGGAGGAGAGGACGCCCACCCTCACCTCTCTGGAGAAACGGGTAAAAATATCCCACGCCTGAACCATAAAGGAGGAATAATCTCTGCACGACGTGGAAATATTTAAACTGCCTCTCGTTTTCAGGGAGAGGTGGGGTGGGGAGGTGGGATTAATTTCTCATTCCTAATCTGCTCAGTGTCTCCTAGATCAAATCTCATCTTTTCCCCGTGAGCCTCGTCTCCGGTCAGGCTGTCTGGCAGCTGCCTCTGAGCCTCAGGGAGAACACTAATGCTCAATCCAGGAGGGATGGCGAAGGATGATCTCTCTAATTTTCTGTGGATAAAAACCTTCACATTTAAAGAACAGTTGCCTCTGAACATGAAACAGTGTTTAACCCCTTGCGGAAGTCTGAAAATGTGCATGAATAATCTGATTTAATGAAGGGGAGGCAGGTTCCCAACAATCGGCCATCCCTGAAGACAGATATGATGTCACCTCCATCACATCAGCGGCGAGCTGCACCGCCTGACTGATGCCTGCTTTTTATAGACGCTTAAGCCCGTGCAAATCCGTCATATCAGACAACCCAGGGGGTGTGGGTGTTTAATCAGTACCCACAATCCCCCAATGCGCATCTGCCAAACATCCAGGTGTGTAAACGGTCCAGGACTCACCCTGAAGTAATCGCTGCATGCTGCCAGGACGGCCTTGTGGGCGTGGAACTTTTGCTCGCCGGCGACCAGGGTGACGTCACACAGCAGGCCATCTTTCCTCTGCTGGTTGAGGGCAGAGAGGACGGAGTCCTGGTGGGACTTTGACTGACAGAGCCTCTGTCCTGTCAGCATCTCCCTGCTGCAACATCACACAGACACGCGTGATTGATTAGTGTGGCTATAATGTTCATGAATCCTTCATCAAGCCTCCCTTCTTCTTCTTCTTCTCCTAATTTTTCTTCACCTGTGACAGGTTGCTTCTTTATGCTAATTTTGCACAGGTCTGCTGCAGTATGAATGCCAACTTGAAGCTTGTTAGTAACGAGTCTCACAGTCGTCAGGTCGGATCCATTAGTTTGATTACTGTTTGAACACTACTAACTGCACTTAGTGTGATGGATACTAATGCGATTTAAATGATCCTGTTCTCTTTTTGCATTGTTAGCGAGGCTTCGAAGACTCCTGGAAACCTTCATAATGTCCCTCTTTACATTGTGAAAACCAAAACCCGTCCAGAAAGCCATTTTGTCCATTTCTGTGCTACCTATTTGATTGAGTGCAGCCAAAACAAGCCTGACTCACTGCACACACACTGTCACCCACCCAACTACACACACATGCACACACACACAGCAAAGACTTACACCCCCTCCCCATGAAGGTGACAGCACAAAGCTCCTGTGAGTCAGCGGCATTAGGACTGACTCCAAGTAGACAGAGATGCATTCGGATAGAAAGGGTGATGTGCCATTGATGGATGGCTACGACCAGAGCTGGGCCGGGGATGTGTTTGATGCATACGCAGCAGCCCATCAGGCAGCCGGGGACAATCTTTCAGACATGTTCTGGTGCCACTGTGACGAATCTGTCTTGAACACCGTGAGACTCATTACTAACTGGCAGACAATATACCCTGAAGTTGGCTTTGAAGGCAGACTTGTGTGAATTTGTAAAGTGTCACTTGTTATTCATTTACAAGTAATTTCCTTTACTAGATTTTGAAAATGATAAAGGAAATGAAATAAATCCCTCAATACATTTAAATCATTATTAGATTTGACTCCCGTATTCTCTCAAAGACTTATTTAGCCAACCTCACCATACTGGCCTAGCAGGTCATGCTTTGCCTTTGATGTCACACTATAATGAGATCATAGCTGAAGGATGTCCTACAGCTTTGATCTAATCAAAGCCTTTGTTCTTTGAGTAAAGCCCTTGTAAATAGGGATAACCTATTTAATGTAACTTAAGCTAACCTACAACAAGTTCAACTGATTGAAAGCTGAGCAACATGGATGGCATTAGGAGAAAAGGCCACAAGAAAAAAGATACCACAGTGAGTCGGACGCAGTTGGAGGTCAGAGAGATGGACAAGACTGCACAACAGATGGAGAGTTTAGAAGAGAATTCTGAGCTCCTGAAGAGAGGTGATGATTCCAAAATGCATCAAAGGGAAGAGGAAAATCAAAAGTCTTCTGTGGAAGAAATAAATGCGGAACAAAGAATTCTTTTGAAAGAAGAAAATGGTCAACTGATCATGAAATGTGAAGACTTTAAGAGAAAAATACAGGAGTTAATGGAAGAAAAGAAAGACTTTACCAATAAAGCTAAATGTTACGAGAGAGAACTCAACCTGCTGCGGAACAGTAGGACAAAAATTAATAAAACGTGTCAAGTGGACATGGAAAACCAAAGGAGTGAAAAGAAGGTTCACTCCTTAGAGGCGGAACTGAAAGACCTGGCCATCAAATACAAAAACTGTCAGGCGAGAAACCAAAGGCTAGACAATCAAATAAGAGAAAATAACAAGAAATATGAAGGTTCTGAGAGGAGAATACAGGAGCTGCAGGTAAAAAATAACCAATGGGAAAGAAAAAACAAATTTTATGAAACAGAACTCCTAAAATTCAAGGCAGAATTGAGCGAGCTGACCACCTTAGCCACCAGTTTAAACACACATATCCGAGAGAAAAATGAAATAAATCTACAGCTGACCCAGACTGTAAAACATTATGAGAGCAAATTCAAAGAACTCACGAAGAGATATAGAGAGGTGGCCATGGAAAATGAAAAAAATGAAATAAAAGTCCAGCAGTTGGAAAAGAATCTGAAAGAATTCACCATTAAATATGAATCCTGCAAGGTGAGAAACCAACAGCTGGACAATCAAATGAACGAACAGGCCCAGAAATGTGAAGACTTTGAAAGGAACATACAGAAGCTGGAGAAAGAAAAGAAAGGCAGTGCAAGTGAAGACTTTGAAAGAGAACTCCAGGTCCTAAAAGAAGATGATGAAAATATGGAGATGACAGCTGGATATTATGAGAAAAAGCTTCAAGACCTTGAGGAGGCCAACCAGAAGCTGAGCCATAAAAAGTTGATCTACAAGGAAAAAATCAGACAGGTGGAAGAACAAAATAACGTATTGGACATGACAAATGAATGCCAAAAGACAATAAACCAGCTACTGAAGGAGGAAATAAAGAAAGTGGAAGAAAACGAAGAACACGTTACAAAAAAACTCGATCTGCTGGAGCTGCAGAACACCAAGCTGAAGAAGATTTGTAAACGGCTGCTAAAAAAGAGCAAGAAAAGGAAATCTCCCTATTCTTCATTCAGAAATGGAAGGCGAAAAGAGGAGAAACAAGCAAAAGAAACAAAGGTGGAAGTGAAGTCTGATAAAGGGAAGGAGAAGGGAGGCTTGATGAAGTGGATTCGTGGTCTCTTTGTTACGAGGGGGTTGTCTCGCGCACCCAAGAGCAGGCAAGGACACAGTGGGAAAAGGTCCAAATGAGTTTTATTGACGGGAACACAAAAGGAAGACAGAAGCAGTCCTCCTGGACTGCAGAGAACTCAGGAGTCGGGTTCGGCACGTCACCGGTCCAGCAGACGGCGTGGAGCACTTGAACGTGCAGGGAAACAACCAGGGAAACAGGCAGGACAACGCATCAGAGCACTCCAGCCCCGAGGCGCTTCCTCCTTAAATAGGTGGCCAGATGATAATGGCCAACAGGTGCGCCAGTGGGTCTCTTCATGGAATTATCATGCTTTAATACACAGGAGTCAAACTCTGGTCCGTGGCCCTAATTTGGCCCGCAATGTAATTATGTCTGGCCCGTGAAGCCATACCAATTGACTATTAGAGCGCATGTGCTAATACTACAAATACCAGAATTCTCTGCTGGTGTTTTGTTGTGAAAATCCACACTTCACATCAGTTGGTGGTGGTAATGCACCAATTTGTGGCTTGCCAACCACCAAGAAAGAGGAAGTGGTCATAACGACCTTATATGCTAATGCTAATTCTGGCACCGCACTACCCCTCTGAAAAATGATTAAAGGAAAGGCAAAAATTAGGACCTTTCTGAACAGGTAGGAGGCAGAATACCTGTTTAGATATGTAAAAAACGGACCTGTCTGTCTTGTATGTGGAGTCAATGTGCATTACAAGGAGAACAACAACAGATGACACTATAAAACGCAACACCAAGACAAGCCCAAACACCTGGAAATGACTCAAAGGCGCCAGAAAGTAGAAGAGATGAAAAGTCATTAGATTTACATTACATTAACTTACAATGGCAAAAGATTACTGTTGAAATTTAATTCAGAAGGCTGCAAATAAAAAGAGAAGAAATGAATGCCAGTGATGTGTTTTTTTATTTGAATTTCGATTTTACATGTGTGCAATAATAAATTATATATAATGTATTGTGTTAAACTTTGATTGTTCCATGTTCAGTTGTTGAGCAAAACTAGTTTGGGTCCATATCAAAAGGATCAATGTTATAGCAGGAGGAAGATTTTTTTCAATAAATATCAATGTTGGCCCGTGACTTTGTCCCAGTTTTTGAGTTTGACACCTCTGCTTTAGTAGAACACAAACATGCATAATAGCAGCTATGCAAGGACAAAAAGGAATGCTGAAGGTTGAATGACAACCATTTAAAAACAATGTCCTTGAAGTGTTATTGACGCAATAGAGTACAACAAAATTTAGCATTTAAATTTGCAACACAACACCCTATGCTCAAAAAACATAAAACAGTCAAACACATGTAATACAGACGCACAAATAACCAGGTTATTGTTGTGTAGAAGGTAAAAGTGCATCAGATGCATCTACAGTGTTGGAGCCAAATTCCTTTATGTGTCATCAATTTTTACAGTCCAAGGTGCAGCACAGATCGCTTACCTGAAGCTGGGTTCAGAAGGCATGCCCCCAGGCAACGGGAGGCGAGCTGTTGGCACAGGTGGAAGGCAGGATTGATGTGGAACGCGCTCTCCTTAATGGGGAGATACATCAGCCTGTCAGGACGAGGAAGTGTATCAGCCATTACTCAACCCTGTTGCACTGCGACAGCCTCCAGGGCAACGTGTGAAGGGATGCAACCGCACATCGTGTCAGACCCGGCACTGGCTTTCTCTACGCTGAGCAGTTTGCCTTTTTGACAATGCTGGGTTGTTTTTTTTAGATCTTTTTTTCATGTTCACACGGCGGCTGTGACAGCCATGAACTATTATAGTTCAGCTGGGGAAACAAGCTCTGCACTTCTCAGAATAAACTGGGGGTCCAAATCACACCAAGCCCCTGTGGTGTGGCTACAACCTTGACATAATGTGGCACACAAAAATCTGCCATCTCCTGTAAGTTTAAAAAAAAAACACTACAGTTCAGGAGGGGAAAAAAGAGGTCAGGCTGGATTTTAATGAATTTTGACATCCCAGTCGCTCTTCATACTCCAAGTGAAATTCCACCCGTTCGTTGCATAGATCTCAGCCTGGGTCCTCTCTGGGAAGGAAGCCCACGTACATGTGTGTTTCATCTTAAGTGTAGCCCGAGCTGAGTGTACTGGCTGCTCCTCGGTGTAGTTTTCAGGGAGTTATCGACCCATGTTTGACTGACCTTCAGAAGCCTGGCCACAGGCAACTGCTGCAAACTGATGGGAGAGAAGGAGCTTATCCTGAGTCCAGCCCAGAAACATGCTGCCACAGCCGATAAACCTTTAATACTGTGGATTTTAATACAGAAAATGAAAACCAAGCAACTGCAGCTAACTTTGAGATCACAGTTGCTATCCGTGCCTGTCCCCAATATATCAGATTAGTTACATTTCATGTCCGGTATGACTTGACATGGGATTTAATTGTTTTTCGATCTTAGTAAACCCCATGAATAAAAGCAAGAATCACAACAAGCAGGCCTTTGTTCTCTGGAAAACCCAGCAGTCTGCTGACCAGAAACGAGCGCAGCGCCGGCGAATGTTGCCTTTTACGCACCACGGGCAATTAGGATGGACACGGGAACAGCGCGCAGATGAGCCGGAATTGTGGAGATTCGGAAATATTGGGGGTTGCCAGAGAAGGAGAGACCATTAAATCCATTAAGTGTCACTTTACAAATGCTCCACGCTGTCCAAGGGTTTCCTAGCAACAGGCCAGCGCCTGGGTCCACAAACGGAGACCTTCTCCTGACCGTGCGGACTTCTTCCGACGTATCAATATAACAACCCATCCTGCAATTTGAAACAATTTGTTCTCACTTTCGTCTTTGATAAAGGACAAGATTACGCACCTCTTATCAGGGTTGTATCCCGCATCGTCGTTTCCTGACGCGTTCACGTTATAAATGTCATCGGATGTCCGAGGCAGGTCCTTCGTACAGCCGTCGCGAAGAGGAAGGCAGGAGGCAACGACGAGCAGATGCACTCGCTGACACTTAGATGGCTTTACTGTAGCACCAAATTGTCCCATCGTAACCCCGCCTCCCCACAGCGGTCACATGAAAACGGAGGTAATATAGCGCCATCTCGTGGTTGATCGGAGCAGCCCAATTTTGGACACATTAGTCGGAAGATCTCCTGGGCGTGTGCTGCAAGATGAGAATTAAAATGATCAGTTTCTGTCATTTTTGAGCACCCCTTAAAAAAGAGTTTGTGTAATCTGTTACTTAATCAGAAATGCATTCAATATTTTTTTGTAATGCCATATCATATGGCGTAATACAGTCAATAAATCACTATTACATACAAACTCCAGTTGTTATGCTGTTAATATGGTGATTTTTTTTATCAAACTATTGCATGCATTTTAAAGCTTTTAAAACTCAATATAGCATTACTCAGATTTGGCTTTGCCGGTAAAATAGACAGCTATCATGTAGCCTAGAAAGACTATCTATTAGTTTACAAAAAGGCTCTCCATAAGGCCAGAACAGCTTATTTTTCTTCTTTAATTGAAGAAAATAAGAACAACCCCAGGTCTCTTTTCAGCACTGTGGCAAAATTAACCAAGAGTCACAGTGTTTTAGATCCACGTATTCCTTCTTCCCTTAGTGGTGAAGACTTCATGAGCTTCTTTACTGATAAAGTTCTAGCTATTAGAGAAAAAGCTAACCAGGCCATCCCAACAACTGGA